>NW_028260368.1:1146834-1180275 GCF_056163025.1 Triticum urartu | reverse complement strand
TCAAATTCAGTTATTAATAGAACGAATCACACTTTTACCACTAAACTATACCCGCTACATTGTAGATTATGGTATAAATGGTACCCTTTGTCAAGGATAGCCATTTGACAAGAAGGCTAATTCCCCCTTATTGAATCAGATGGAGAAGGTTCATGACACTGAGCCGTTGGTACTTCTACTTCGATCGCTCGCCTTTACTTTAGGATTTAGATAGCCCCTCTGGTCTGTAAAAAAAATCTTTTCTTACCATGCTAATAGCGCCTGAACCAAATGTATTTATTTTGATTAGGATCCTATTCTACGGTTACGACTACAATAATAATTATTTACTTTGCAAGGACGTAAGTGTGTCAGACTGCTAAATTGTTTTATTATTCCTACAATATAAACTAGGGGATATAGGGGGTAACACTGTCCCTATAAATTCCTTTTTTCCTTTTCTTTTTTGTCCAGAATTGAACAAAAAAGAAATTATGGAAGATGTTTTCTTCCCCCATTAAGTCCGAGCCATAGAGTAAGAGTGAGATGAGTTTTCCAAATTCATCATAGACTTTCCCTATGGCTTGATAGAAGTAAGCAGCAAAGAGTCGTAACTTAAAGAAAAAAACGGACAGGGCCGACAGATTTACCTGATGTAAAGAAGATCCTAAAAGTCTCTGATTAGT
This sequence comes from Triticum urartu, assembly GCF_056163025.1. Classification (NCBI taxonomy): domain Eukaryota; kingdom Viridiplantae; phylum Streptophyta; class Magnoliopsida; order Poales; family Poaceae; genus Triticum; species Triticum urartu. The sequence goes on along the minus strand of NW_028260368.1, from coordinate 1,179,610 downwards.
CGACTCTCTCCATTTAACACTTTCCTCTCTCTCCTTTTTTCCACTGACTCAATTCTAGTTTATTAGATTCTTGTTTAAAAGAATGCAAAAAGTTCAATAGAACTAAGAACACATAAAAAATAGCATAGAGGATCAAGGCCATTACCAAAAGTTCCTCCCAAGGATCCTATATCCTATTGGGTATCTGTTCCCCGCCTTTTCCCGCTAGGATCGGAAATCTTATATTTTCCATATCCATATACCGTTGAATCCTTGGGGTTCCAGAATCCGCCTATTTTACTAGTCTTCGGAAACGGAAAACCCTGAACCAAGAAGAGTTGGATATGTTATGTAGGGTATGTTTTTTTTTATTAATTTTATTTTGAGCTCTCAAGATATCGATATATACATATACAATCTCTACATAATGTCTCTCTCTCTATCTCTATATATTATATATATAATATGTACATTATGCAGTAGACCCATAATGGGAAATCCAAGTGGCTAATTTTTGAATTAAATAAAAAGCCCTTTTAACTCAGTGGTAGAGTAATGCCATGGTAAGGCATAAGTCATCGGTTCAAATCCGATAAAGGGCTTTTTAAATTAGTGGTAGAGTAATCTCGTGCTAAGACGTAAGTCGTTGGTTCGAATCTGATAGAGTACTTTTCTACTAAATTGATTCACTTTTTTTCTTTGTTTTTGAAACTTTCTCTATATTTTTAGAGAATTTTATGACTTAGTGCGGGATGGATGCATTTTTGGTATGAACACTAAATGAAGCACGGAGAATTAATCTATAACGATCAACTAAAAAAAATCCTAGATGAAAACATAACAGAAAAGTTGGAAAAACTCTTTGCTTTGGATCTATTTATACTTTTCGAGTATATTGACAATTCCAAAAAACTGCTCATACTATGATTATAGTATAATCACGAGCGGTTGTATATGGCCCTATCGTCTAGTGATGCCCCTATCGTCTAGTGGTTCAGGACATCTCTCTTTCAAGGAGGCAGCGGGGATTCGACTTCCCCTGGGGGTAGGGAGTATTATGAAAGGAGGTTAATCATAGATTAGCAAAAACCCTAGAATAAATTCTTCCTGGGTCGATGCCCGAGTGGTTAATGGGGACGGACTGTAAATTCGTTGACAATGTCTACGCTGGTTCAAATCCAGCTCGGCCCAAACCAAAAATCTAGGGCTTCGTGAGTATGAACTAAATCCTTTTGTTTTTCTTCCATAAAATAAAATGTCTGATCTATAGAAATAAAAGATAAAGAAAAAAGGGAAATTTTTTTTTCTAATCCATATCTCTCTCATTCCTTTCTTACAAACAAAAGAGTTTTTCTTATTGAAGGCTGGATTATTATCCATTTTTAGTGATAAAAAATCACGACATACTAGTTATGTCACTCTCACTATACCCACGTATAATATAATATGTGGGTATGTAGTATATGATTCGTCTATTTCTTAGAGTACGAAAGACGAATCGAATCTTCTTATGGTTCTATTTAAGAATGGGTATGCCATACACCCCGCGGGGATTGTAGTTCAATTGGTCAGAGCACCGCCCTGTCAAGGCGGAAGCTGCGGGTTCGAGCCCCGTCAGTCCCGAACTAGGGTTCAATGAATGGAGAAATTGATATTTCCTTTTTCCATGAAAAAAAGGGGCAGGGAGCAAGATCAAATACCCACAGGGCACCCTTACTTCACTTTTTTATTTTGCATCTCTCATTAAAGAGGGAGGGAGGGCATATAGGAATTTTTTTTTCACTACTCCCAATCGATAAAGAAAGACACACATACGATATGTGGATTAGTAGAATTTAGGATATTATATTACTCTATCTTTCTTTATGATGATACCATCCTCATCTTAATTTCCTATTCCACTCTTATGGAATAGAGTACCGGTATTTTACCGGAATCCATACATAAATCGTATTCCCTTTTTATTTCAGACCTCTTTTCCCCATCTCACTTCTACTGCTTATTTGGATGTCTATGTGACCCATAGAAAGTGAAAGTTGGTCATATAATACATACATAATTGTATGTATAACTATAAGAAAAAGGAAGGGAAATTGTATAAGATTAAGAAAGTATAAGATTAAGAAAGCTCGTGGGTTAGAGATATAGAAAAGAAAAAGTAGAAAAGGATTAAAAAAGAGGGAATTCCTAATCCAATCAAAAAACCCATTTTGGTCTTAGTGTGGATAGAGGATCTTCCTATGTTATACTATATAACTCTCATCCGTGAAATATAACTCTCATCCATGAATTGATTTGATAGATCCGATATTCATAATATTGAATTGATTCAGTATTATCAGAATGCAAGCCCTACCCTTGAATTTACAAGATACCCCTTTTTCCTCTCCATGGGATTACATCCCGAGTTATTGTGAAAATAAAAAATAAAGAGGTTATGGAAGTCAATATTCTCGCATTTATTGCTACTGCACTGTTCATTCTAGTTCCTACTTCTTTTTTACTTATTATTTATGTAAAAACAGTCAGCCAAAATAATTAATTGGAATTCCAATTAATCATTGAAGAAATTAAAAAGGGATTAAATAAAAAAAATCCAAGTCTTAAATGAAAGGATCTGGTTGGAATCTTAAAGTGTGGTAGAAAGAACTACATATAGTTTTTTCTACGACACTTTAGATTCTTTCTATTATATTATCTTTGAATCTACATAGAATAGATTAGTAGATTGAAATAGTTAAGTAGTCTAATTCAATTTCTTTTTTCATTGCATCCACTTAATTTCAATCAGGTCAAAATAAAAAAATCTAAGACAATTCTTGACCAAAGAATCCATGGAAGGAAAGAAAAATAATATGAAGAATAGACTATAGTAAAAAGTAAAAGGAAATGGAAAATGTGTGATATGCCGTGAATAGTTCCGTGGAAGAAAGTCTAATTTTCTTATGTATAGAACTTTTTTTAACCATTCGTCATTTCTAGTAGAAATTCTGAATTGGTATAATGGCTCTTTCTTACATTACAACTTACAATACAAGAGTTTCTTACAGGAGTGAAACAAAACTAAAGAAAAAGATTAAAGAATAACGTTTGACAAAATGATTAATGCAAAATGATCCATTAAAGAAAAGAATTGATACAACAATTTGATTACTTAATCAATTAGTAGTATCCCTAGAGTCCACTCCTTCCCCATACTACTAGTGAAAGAGAAAATGTAAAGACTACCATTAAAGCAGCCCAAGCGAGACTTACTATATCCATCTAAATTATGTCTCCTATTTCTATGAAGGGATTATTCTACTATTGATCAATAATCATAGTGGAATCAAGGGTACAGAGTCAAAAAGGGATTCCGCCCTAAGGCCATGGATCAATCAGTTCAAGGAATTTACTCCTAACAAATTCTTATAGGAATTCTGGTAGAATTAGAGAGCATTAAAAATACGAGATACTATAGCCCTTTTTTCCTTAAAAAAGAAAGAGTACGGGAATGATGTCCTGAATAGAAGAAGCGGGAATAGGAAGATTTTTTATTCCTTTTGTTACTCTTTTTTTTTTTTTTAAGCAAAGGACGCCCGAATATACCATAAAATTATCGATAGATAAATATTTATTGGATACCTACCTTACCTAATGTTTATTTTTGACCTAAACCCTGCAGCCTTGCTTTGTATCATTCTATGAAAGAATGAAGAGATTTTATCCATAATACAACTCCTAAATTGATTTTTGATCGACCTATTTAATCTGATTCTCGTTAGAATTAAGTAGTCCTTACTTTAGTGTATGTAGGTAACATAAGATGTACGATAAAAAAATGTATAATAATTAGTAAGTCTTGATATTCTTTCGTGGAGTCCCTTCTTGAATCTTAGATTGAAAAAAAAAAAGAATGCCCCTTAGGGACCTTTCTTTGGATACCAAGATTTCTGACATCTTATCCTCGTATTTTAAAATTATCAAATCGAATCTCAATTAAGAACCAATTCAAATTCATATAATAAAAGAATAAGGAAACACTACCTCACCCCTATTGATAACCATTTTGGCCACTACCGTCAAAACAAACCCTAACCCTAGTTTGAGGATAGAACTATGGTATGGTTTCTCTAAACCCAGTATCGGCAGGCCCAGTTACTCTCTTGCCCGAACTTATGCGAAGTAAAAATTTATCGAATTCGATCAGCACTATAAAAAAAACCTAAGTATTTTATTGATCAGGCGGCACCCAGATTTGAACTGGGGATAAAGGATTTGCAGTCCCCTGCCTTACCGCTTGGCCATGCCGCCAAAAAATCCGATCAAAAATCTAGAAAACAGCAAGTATTCATCCACGTTTTCTTACGAAAAGCCCCTTTTATTTTGAATATAATTCTACTTACTTTTTTCCAATCTTTTTCAAAAAATCTATTCCTGCTTTTTTTGATCCAGTTTCTATTATTCTCCTCGATAGATTCTATCTTAAAACATACATTGTTAACACAATAAAACTTCCCATTTCTTTCTATTGAGATGAAAAAGAAGAAAAAGTGGATTTCTATTCACAGGCTGCAAAATTCAGAATAAATTGGAACCGTTAACTAGAATTCTCTTTTTTTTATTGCAGTAGTGAACTACTCTTAAATCGGTATTATCTCCCCCCCCTTCAATGGCATAATAAAATATTATGGCTTTATGCTTAATCCGTGTATAGGTAAACTTTAGGTCCGAACAGCATTATTATCCAAAGATCCCCTTTATGTACATATCTCTATGGGGAATCATGCTTTAATTTTTCAAAGTATTAAATTAAATATCTTGAATAAAAAAAGGAAATTTGCTCTGATATAGAGTATAACCTGACTATCTTGGCGTACCCAAGTGAAATTACGATAAAAGAAAAGCATGGATATGGGGAGAGGTGGATAACTAGATTGGCATGTACTTAAAAAAGGGACTTACTTTATTTTAGAATTCCACAATGAAATACTGAATTTTCTAGCAATTATACTACTCCGATCCGAAATAAAAAAGAACCCTCAAATTATTTTGAGAAATTAAAGTAAGCACGCTATTCTAAATCGAAGTAAAGTCAAACTTTCTAGTATATTATATTACGGCTTTATTACATTCATAGAAAGGAGATAAAATGAGAAATCTTTGCCATCCAATCTGATTAGAATATCATAACATAAAGTATAAGTGGCAGAATTTTTTTTGTAGGAATGTTTTATCAATTCATTTTCATTTCATTTGTACCCCTGGCAAACTCGAACTTTCGTCCAAATGGTCTCTATTCATATGTATGAAATACATATATGAAATACGTATGTGGAGTTCCCTAGAATTTCATGTGATTCAGTAAACAGAATATAGATTCCATGATTGCTAGATCGATCCATAGGGATTGATGAAGAGTGAGCTGATAATGGAATTTTTCTTTGATAAACAGGAAACTTAAGATTAAGATGCTCCGGAATGGAAACGAGGGAATGTCCACAATACCCGGATTTAGTCAGATCCAATTCGAGGGATTTTGTAGGTTCATTAATCAAGCCTTGGCAGAAGAACTTGACAAGTTTCCAACAATTAAAGATCCAGATCACGAAATTGCATTTCAATTATTTGCGAAAGGATATCAACTGCTAGAACCCTCGATAAAAGAAAGAGATGCTGTGTATGAATCACTCACCTATTCTTCCGAATTATATGTATCTGCGAGATTAATTTTTGGTTTCGATGTGCAAAAGCAAACCATTTCTATCGGAAACATTCCTATAATGAATTCCTTAGGAACCTTTATTATAAATGGAATATACCGAATTGTGATCAATCAAATATTGCTAAGTCCTGGTATTTACTACCGCTCGGAATTAGATCATAAGGGAATTTCTATCTACACTGGCACTATAATATCAGATTGGGGGGGGAGATCGGAATTAGCAATTGATAAAAAAGAAAGGATATGGGCTCGCGTGAGTAGAAAACAAAAGATATCTATTCTAGTTCTATCATCAGCTATGGGTTCGAATCTAAGAGAAATTCTGGATAATGTTTCCTACCCTGAAATTTTCTTGTCTTTCCCGAATGCTAAAGAGAAGAAGAGGATTGAGTCAAAAGAAAAAGCTATTTTGGAGTTTTATCAACAATTTGCTTGTGTAGGTGGGGACCTGGTATTTTCGGAGTCCTTATGCGAGGAATTACAAAAGAAATTTTTTCAACAAAAATGTGAATTAGGAAGGATTGGTCGACGAAATATGAATCGGAGACTTAATCTTGATATTCCTCAGAACAATACATTCTTGTTACCACGAGATGTATTGGCCGCTACGGATCATTTGATTGGAATGAAATTTGGAACGGGTATACTTGACGATGACGATATGAATCACTTGAAAAATAAACGTATTCGTTCGGTTGCGGATCTGTTACAAGATCAATTCGGATTGGCTCTTGGTCGTTTACAACATGCAGTTCAAAAAACTATTCGTAGAGTATTCATACGTCAATCGAAACCGACTCCCCAAACTTTGGTAACTCCAACTTCAACTTCAATTTTATTAATAACTACTTATGAGACCTTTTTTGGCACATACCCGTTATCTCAAGTTTTTGATCAAACGAATCCATTGACACAAACTGTTCATGGGCGAAAAGTGAGTTGTTTAGGTCCTGGAGGGTTGACGGGGAGAACCGCAAGTTTTCGGAGCCGAGATATTCATCCGAGTCACTATGGGCGTATTTGTCCAATTGACACGTCTGAAGGAATCAATGTTGGACTTACTGGATCCTTAACAATTCATGCGAGAATTGATCACTTGTGGGGATCCATAGAGAGTCCGTTTTATGAAATATCTGCTGAGAAAGCAAAAGAAAAAAAAGAGAGACAGGTGGTTTATCTATCACCAAATAGAGATGAATATTATATGATAGCAGCAGGAAATTCTTTGTCCTTGAATCAAGGTATTCAGGAAGAACAGGTTGTTCCGGCTAGATACCGTCAAGAATTCTTGACTATTGCATGGGAACAGATTCATGTTAGAAGTATTTTTCCTTTCCAATATTTTTCTATTGGGGGTTCTCTCATTCCTTTTATTGAGCACAATGATGCGAATCGGGCTTTAATGAGTTCTAATATGCAGCGCCAAGCAGTTCCGCTTTCTCGGTCCGAGAAATGCATTGTTGGAACTGGATTGGAACGCCAAACAGCTCTAGATTCGAGGGTTTCCATTATAGCCGAACGCGAGGGAAAGATCATTTCTACTGATAGTCATAAGATACTTTTATCAAGTAGTGGGAAGACTATAAGTATTCCTTTAGTTAACCACCGTCGCTCTAACAAAAATACTTGTATGCACCAAAAACCCCGGGTTCCACGGGGTAAATCCATTAAAAAAGGACAAATTTTAGCAGAAGGAGCTGCTACAATTGGGGGCGAACTTGCTTTAGGAAAAAACGTATTAGTAGCTTATATGCCATGGGAAGGTTACAATTTTGAAGACGCAGTACTAATTAGCGAACGTTTGGTATATGAAGATATTTATACCTCTTTTCACATCCGGAAATATGAAATTCAGACGGATACGACAAGCCAGGGCTCCGCTGAAAAAATCACTAAAGAAATACCACATCTAGAAGAACATTTACTCCGCAATTTGGACAGAAATGGAGTTGTTAGGTTGGGATCCTGGGTAGAAACTGGTGATATTTTAGTAGGTAAATTAACGCCTCAGATAGCGAGCGAATCATCTTATATCGCGGAAGCTGGATTATTACGGGCCATATTTGGCCTTGAGGTTTCCACTTCAAAAGAAACTTCTCTGAAATTACCTATAGGTGGAAGAGGGCGCGTTATCGATGTGAAATGGATCCAAAGGGACCCGCTCGACATAATGGTTCGTGTATATATTTTACAGAAACGTGAAATCAAAGTTGGGGATAAAGTAGCCGGAAGACATGGGAATAAAGGGATCATTTCCAAAATTTTGCCTAGGCAAGATATGCCCTATTTGCAAGATGGAACACCCGTTGATATGGTCTTCAATCCCTTAGGAGTACCCTCCCGAATGAATGTGGGACAAATATTTGAAAGCTCGCTCGGATTAGCGGGGGATCTGCTAAAGAAACATTATAGAATAGCACCCTTTGATGAGAGATATGAGCAAGAGGCTTCAAGAAAACTTGTGTTTTCAGAATTATATGAAGCCAGTAAAGAAACAAAAAATCCATGGGTATTTGAACCCGAGTACCCGGGAAAAAGCAGAATATTTGATGGAAGAACAGGCGACCCCTTTGAGCAACCTGTTCTAATAGGGAAGTCCTATATCTTAAAATTAATTCATCAAGTTGATGAGAAAATTCATGGGCGTTCTACTGGGCCCTACTCACTTGTTACACAACAACCGGTTAGAGGAAGAGCCAAGCAAGGGGGACAACGAGTAGGAGAAATGGAAGTTTGGGCTTTAGAAGGATTTGGTGTTGCTCATATTTTACAAGAGATACTTACTTATAAATCTGACCATCTTATAGCTCGCCAAGAAATACTTAATGCTACGATCTGGGGAAAAAGAATACCTAATCATGAGGATCCTCCAGAATCTTTTCGAGTGCTCGTTCGAGAACTACGATCTTTGGCTCTAGAACTGAATCATTTCCTTGTATCTGAAAAGAACTTCCAGGTTAATAGGGAGGAAGTTTGATCGGAATAAATATAAATTCTTTTCTTATTTCTATTTTATGATTGACCAATATAAACATCAACAACTTCAAATTGGACTCGTTTCCCCTCAACAAATAAAGGCTTGGGCTAACAAAAACCTACCTAATGGAGAAGTCGTTGGCGAAGTCACAAGGCCCTCTACTTTTCATTATAAAACCGATAAACCAGAAAAAGATGGATTGTTTTGCGAAAGAATCTTTGGACCCATAAAAAGCGGGATTTGCGCTTGTGGCAATTCTCGAGCGAGCGGAGCTGAAAACGAAGACGAAAGATTTTGCCAAAAATGCGGGGTCGAATTTGTGGATTCTCGGATACGAAGATATCAAATGGGATACATCAAACTCGCATGTCCCGTGACTCATGTGTGGTATTTGAAAGGTCTTCCTAGTTATATCGCGAATCTTTTAGATAAACCTCTTAAGAAGTTGGAGGGCCTAGTATACGGCGATTTCTCTTTTGCTAGGCCCAGCACTAAAAAACCCACTTTTTTACGATTACGAGGTTTATTCGAAGAGGAAATTGCATCCTGTAACCACAGCATTTCTCCCTTTTTTTCTACCCCAGGCTTTGCAACATTTCGAAATCGGGAAATTGCGACAGGAGCAGGTGCTATTAGAGAACAATTAGCAGATTTGGATTTGCGAATTATTATAGAGAATTCTTTGGTCGAATGGAAGGAATTAGAAGACGAGGGGTATAGTGGAGATGAGTGGGAAGATAGAAAAAGACGAATAAGAAAAGTTTTTTTGATTAGACGCATGCAATTGGCGAAACATTTTATTCAAACAAATGTAGAACCAGAATGGATGGTTTTGTGCTTATTACCGGTTCTTCCTCCCGAATTGAGACCTATTGTTTATAGGTCTGGAGATAAAGTAGTGACTTCAGACATTAATGAACTTTATAAGAGAGTTATCCGTCGGAACAACAATCTTGCCTATCTATTAAAAAGAAGTGAATTAGCGCCAGCAGATTTAGTAATGTGCCAGGAAAAATTGGTACAAGAAGCCGTGGATACACTTCTTGATAGTGGGTCCCGCGGGCAACCGACGAGGGATGGTCACAATAAAGTATACAAATCACTTTCAGATGTAATTGAAGGTAAAGAGGGAAGGTTTCGCGAGACTCTGCTTGGGAAACGGGTCGATTACTCGGGGCGTTCTGTCATTGTTGTGGGTCCTTCGCTTTCATTACATCAATGTGGATTACCTCTAGAGATAGCAATAAAGCTTTTTCAGCTATTTGTAATTCGCGATTTAATCACGAAACGCGCCACTTCTAATGTAAGGATTGCTAAAAGGAAAATTTGGGAAAAAGAACCCATTGTATGGGAAATACTTCAAGAAGTTATGCGGGGACATCCTGTACTGTTAAATAGAGCACCTACCCTGCATAGATTAGGCATACAGGCCTTTCAACCCACTTTAGTAGAGGGGCGTACTATTTCTTTACACCCATTAGTGTGTAAGGGTTTCAATGCGGACTTTGATGGAGATCAAATGGCTGTTCATCTACCTTTATCCTTGGAAGCTCAGGCAGAAGCCCGTTTACTTATGTTTTCTCATATGAATCTCTTATCTCCCGCTATTGGGGATCCTATTTGCGTACCAACCCAAGACATGCTTATCGGGCTTTATGTATTAACGATTGGAAAGCGTCGAGGTATTTGTGCAAATAGATATAATAGTTGCAGAAACTACCCAAATCTAAAAGTAAATTACAATAATAATAATAATTTTAAATATAGGAAAGATAAAGAACCCCATTTTTCTAGTTCTTATGATGCACTGGGAGCTTATAGACAAAAACTAATCAGTTTAGATAGTCCCTTGTGGCTACGATGGAACCTGGATCAACGCGTCATTGGGTCAAGAGAAGTTCCGATTGAAGTTCAATATGAATCTTTGGGGACTTATCATGAGATTTATGCCCACTATCTAATAATGGGAAATAGAAAAAAAGAAATTCGTTCGATATACATTCGAACCACTCTTGGTCATATTTCTTTTTATAGAGAAATAGAGGAAGCCATACAAGGATTTAGTCAGGCCTATTCATACACTACCTAAACAAGAAAGTTAGATTCGGCGATGCCCCTCCCCTTTCGGGGGGCATTCCGATTTCCCTAGTATCATCATTATTTGCCACGCGAATCCAGATTGAGATTGAGGCAATTAAGTTAATTAAATTTTCGAATCACTGACTCAGGCCCATTGTCGAATCCTACTCAGCAATTGTCGAATCCTACTCAGCCGAAAAGGGGGTACTTATGTATGGCGGAACGGGCCAATCTGGTCTTTCATAATAAAGAGATAGACGGAACTGGTATGAAACGACTTATTAGCAGATTAATAGATCATTTTGGAATGGGATATACATCCCATATACTGGATCAACTAAAGACTCTGGGCTTCCATCAAGCCACTACTACATCGATTTCGTTAGGAATCGAGGATCTTTTAACAATACCCTCTAAGGGATGGTTAGTCCAAGACGCGGAACAACAGAGTTTTCTTTTGGAGAAACACTATTATTATGGGGCTGTACACGCGGTAGAAAAATTACGCCAATCTGTTGAGATATGGTATGCGACAAGTGAATATTTGAAACAAGAAATGAATTCAAATTTTCGGATAACGGATCCTTCTAATCCAGTCTATCTAATGTCTTTTTCAGGAGCCAGAGGAAATGCATCTCAAGTACACCAATTAGTAGGTATGAGAGGATTAATGTCGGACCCTCAAGGACAAATGATTGATTTACCTATTCAAAGCAATTTACGCGAGGGACTTTCTTTGACAGAATATATAATTTCCTGCTATGGAGCCCGCAAAGGGGTTGTAGATACTGCTGTGCGAACAGCAGATGCTGGATATCTTACACGTAGACTTGTTGAAGTAGTTCAACATATTATTGTGCGTAGAAGAGATTGTGGTACTATCCGAGGTATTTCTGTAAGTCCTCAAAATGGGATGACGGAAAAACTTTTTGTCCAAACACTAATTGGTCGTGTATTAGCAGACGATATATATATCGGTTCACGATGCATTGCCGCGCGAAATCAAGATATTGGAATTGGATTAGTCAATCGATTCATAACTGCCTTTCGAGCACAACCATTTCGAGCACAACCAATATATATTAGAACCCCCTTTACTTGCCGAAGCACTTCTTGGATCTGTCAATTATGCTATGGCCGGAGTCCTACTCATAGTGATCTGGTCGAATTGGGAGAAGCCGTAGGTATTATTGCAGGTCAATCAATTGGGGAGCCAGGGACTCAACTAACATTAAGAACTTTTCATACTGGCGGAGTATTCACAGGGGGTACTGCCGACCTTGTACGATCCCCTTCGAATGGAAAAATAAAATTCAATGAGAATTTGGTTCACCCCACACGTACCCGTCATGGGCAGCCTGCTTTTCTATGTTATATAGACTTGCATGTAACTATTCAGAGTCAAGATATTCTATATAGTGTGAATATTCCCTCAAAAAGCTTGATTCTAGTGCAAAATGATCAATATGTAAAATCCGAACAAGTAATTGCGGAGATTCGTGCCGGAACGTCCACTTTACATTTTAAAGAAAGGGTACAAAAGCATATTTATTCTGAATCAGACGGCGAAATGCACTGGAGTACTGATGTTTACCATGCGCCCGAATATCAATATGGTAATCTTCGCCGATTACCAAAAACAAGCCATTTATGGATATTGTCAGTAAGTATGTGCAGATCCAGTATAGCGTCTTTTTCACTCCACAAGGATCAAGATCAAATGAATACTTATGGTAAAAAAGATAGGGAAATTCTTGATTATTCAACGTCGGATCGAATCATGTCCAATGGCCATTGGAATTTTATCTATCCTTCTATTTTTCAAGATAATTCAGATTTGTTGGCGAAAAAGCGAAGAAATAGGTTCGTCATTCCATTACAATATCATCAAGAACAAGAGAAAGAACTAATATCCTGTTTTGGGATTTCGATTGAAATCCCCCTTATGGGTGTTTTACGTAGAAATACTATTTTTGCTTATTTTGACGATCCCCGATACAGAAAAGATAAAAAGGGTTCAGGAATTGTTAAATTTAGATATAGGACCCTAGAAGAAGAATATAGGACTCGAGCGGAAGACTCAGAAGAGGAATATGAGACCCTAGAAGACGAATACAGGACCCGAGAGGACGAATATGAATATGAAACCCTAGAAGAATCTAAATATGGAATCCTAGAAGACGAATACGAATATGAAACCCTAGAAGACGAATATGGGAGCCCAGAAAACGAATATGGGAACCCAGAGAACGAATATAGGACTTTAGAGAAAGACTCAGAAGAGGAATATGGGAGCCCAGAGAGCAAATATAGGACCCAAGAGGACGAATATGGAACTCTAGAGGAAGACTCAGAAGACGAATATGGCAGCCCCGGGGAAAGCGCAGAGGAAAAATATGGTACTTTAGAGGAAGACTCAGAAGAAGATTCAGAGGACGAATACGAGAGCCCAGAGGAAGATTCCATCTTAAAAAAAGAGGGTTTGATTGAGCATCGAGGAACAAAAGAATTTAGTCTAAAATACCAAAAAGAAGTAGATCGGTTTTTTTTCATTCTTCAAGAACTTCATATCTTGCCGAGATCTTCATCCCTAAAGATACTTGACAATAGTATTATTGGAGTGAATACACAACTCACAAAAAATACAAGAAGTCGACTAGGCGGACTGGTCCGAGTGAAGAGAAAAAAAAGCCATACGGAACTCAAAATATTTTCCGGAGATATTCATTTTCCTGAAGAGGCGGATAAGATATTAGGTGGCTGTTTGATACCGCCAGAAAGACAAAAAAAAGATTCTAAGGAATCAAAAAAAAGGAAAAATTGGGTCTATGTTCAACGGAAAAAAATTCTCAAGAGCAAGGAAAAGTATTTTGTTTCCGTTCGCCCTACAGTGGCATATGAAATGGACGAAGGAAGAAATTTAGCAACACTTTTCCCGCAGGATCTCTTGCAAGAAGAATATAATCTCCAAATTCGACTTGTCAATTTTATTTCTCATGAAAATAGCAAGTTAACTCAAAGAATTTATCACACAAATAGTCAATTTGTTAGAACTTGCTTAGTAGTGAATTGGGAACAAGAAGAAAAAGAAAAGGCTGGTGCTTCCCTTGTTGAGGTAAGAGCAAATGATCTTATTCGCGATTTCCTAAGAATTGAGTTAGTCAAGTCCACTATTTCGTATACACGAAAAAGGTATGGTAGGACAAGTGCAGGACCGATTCCCCATAATAGGTTAGATCGCGCCAATATCAATTCTTTTTATTCCAAGGCGAAGATTGAATCACTTAGCCAACATCCAGAAGCTATTGGCACTTTGTTGAATCGAAATAAAGAATACCACTCTTTGATGATTTTGTCGGCATCCAACTGTTCTCGAATTGGTTTATTCAAGAATTCAAAACATCCCAATGCGATAAAAGAATGGAATCCTAGAATTCCTATTCGAGAAATTTTTGGGCCCTTAGGCGCTATTGTAGCTAGTATATCGCATTTTTCTTCATCTTACTATTTACTAACGCATAATAAAATCCTGTTAAAAAAATATTTGTTCGTTGACAATTTAAAACAAACCTTCCAAGTACTTCAAGAACTTAAATACTCTTTAATAGATGAAAATAAAAGGATTTCTAATTTCGATAGTAACATAATGTTGGATCCATTCCTTTTGAATTGTCACTTTGTCCATCATGATTCTTGGGAAGAGACATTGGCAATAATTCACCTTGGACAATTTATTTGTGAAAATGTATGTCTATTTAAATCGCACATAAAAAAATCCGGTCAAATTTTCATTGTAAATATGAATTCCTTTGTTATAAGAGCAGCTAAACCTTATTTGGCCACTACAGGAGCAACTGTTAATGGTCATTATGGAGAAATCCTTTACAAGGGAGATAGGTTAGTTACGTTTATATATGAAAAATCGAGATCTAGTGACATAACGCAAGGTCTTCCAAAAGTGGAACAAATCTTTGAAGCGCGTTCAATTGATTCATTATCCCCGAATCTCGAAAGGAGAATTGAGGATTGGAATGAGCGTATACCAAGAATTCTTGGGGTCCCTTGGGGATTCTTGATTGGAGCTGAGCTAACCATAGCCCAAAGTCGTATCTCTTTGGTTAATAAAATCCAAAAGGTTTATCGATCCCAAGGGGTACAGATCCATAATAGACATATAGAGATTATTATACGCCAAGTAACATCAAAAGTGCGGGTTTCCGAAGATGGAATGTCTAATGTTTTTTCGCCTGGGGAATTAATCGGACTATTGCGAGCGGAACGAGCAGGACGAGCTTTGGATGAATCGATCTATTATCGGGCAATCTTATTGGGAATAACAAGGGCTTCCCTGAATACCCAAAGTTTCATATCTGAAGCAAGTTTTCAAGAAACTGCTCGAGTTTTAGCAAAAGCTGCCCTACGAGGTCGCATTGATTGGTTGAAAGGCTTGAAAGAAAACGTAGTTCTGGGGGGGATTATACCTGTTGGTACCGGATTCCAAAAATTTGTGCATCGTTCCCCACAAGACAAGAACCTTTATTTCGAAATAAAAAAAAAAAATCTATTCGCGTCGGAAATGAGAGATTTTTTGTTTCTCCATACAGAATTAGTTTCTTCAGATTCTGACGTAACAAACAATTTTTATGAGACATAAGAACCCCCATAAAAATATTTTTTACTTTACTAGACTTTTGAACTTAGAACACTAACAGGTCAAATTTTAGATTTTTAAGATTTTTATTTTAATAAGTAAAACAAGTCAGTTAATTCATTAAGGTGGTTATGTTTATACCATGTATCAATGGCCAACTCTTATCTTAGTACAAGGTTCTCTCGGAACAATTATTATTTATTTCAAGCTATTTCGGATCTTTCTTAATCTTCAAAAAGAACTAAATTCCGTAATGGAATGGTAGGATTAAAAAAAAGGAAGTGTGGAAAAAATGACAAGAAGATATTGGAACATTAATTTGAAAGAGATGATAGAAGCAGGAGTTCATTTTGGTCATGGTATTAAGAAATGGAATCCTAAAATGGCCCCTTACATTTCGGCAAAGCGTAAAGGTACTCATATTATAAATCTCGCTAGAACGGCTCGTTTTTTATCAGAAGCTTGTGATTTAGTTTTTGATGCAGCAAGTCAGGGAAAAAGTTTCTTAATTGTTGGTACCAAAAAAAGAGCAACAGATTTAGTAGCATCAGCTGCAATAAGGGCTCGTTGTCATTATGTTAATAAAAAGTGGTTCAGTGGTATGTTAACGAATTGGTCGATTACGAAAACTAGACTTTCTCAATTTAGAGACTTAAGAGCAGAAGAAAAAATGGGAAAATTCCACCATCTCCCAAAAAGAGATGTGGCAATCTTGAAGAGAAAATTATCTACTTTGCAAAGGTATCTCGGCGGGATCAAATATATGACGAGATTGCCAGACATTGTGATCGTCCTTGATCAGCAAAAAGAGTATATAGCTCTTCGGGAATGTGCCATTTTGGGGATTCCTACTATTTCTTTAGTCGATACAAATTGTGACCCGGATCTCGCGAATATATCGATTCCAGCCAACGATGACACTATGACTTCAATTCGATTGATTCTTAACAAATTAGTATTTTCAATTTGTGAGGGCCGTTCTCTCTATATAAGAAATCGTTGATTAAGAATATATAGTGAATTCTTGGGCAACTGCGTAAATTTATGGAATCACTTACTTTACTATATCTTTTTTTTTGCATAGAATTTTTTTTGCATAGAAAAAAGAAGGGGAATATTGATATATATTAGAGGGTATTGATATATATTATGATCTGATGTGCTTTCTTGGTATCCTAAATATAAGATTAATACTTCAAGTTGCTGAGTTGAGAAAGAGATGGTTGAATCAAAAGAATTCCTTTTTTGAAGTTCAATTTTTATCAGAGGACAATATGAATATTATACCTTGTTCCATTAAAACACTCAAGGGGTTATACGATATATCGGGTGTAGAAGTAGGCCAACACTTCTATTGGCAAATAGGAGGTTTCCAAATTCATGCCCAAGTACTCATCACTTCTTGGGTCGTAATTACTATCTTGCTAGGTTCAGTTGTCATAGCTGTTCGGAATCCACAAACCATCCCGACCGACGGTCAGAATTTTTTTGAATATGTCCTTGAGTTTATTCGAGACTTGAGCAAAACTCAGATTGGAGAAGAATATGGTCCCTGGGTTCCCTTTATTGGAACTATGTTCCTTTTTATTTTTGTTTCGAATTGGTCGGGTGCTCTTTTACCTTGGAAAATTATAGAGTTACCCCATGGGGAATTAGCAGCGCCCACGAATGATATAAATACTACTGTTGCTTTAGCTTTACTCACGTCAGCGGCATATTTTTATGCTGGTCTTAGCAAAAAAGGATTGAGCTATTTCGAGAAATATATTAAACCAACTCCAATCCTTTTACCAATTAACATCCTAGAAGATTTCACAAAACCATTATCGCTTAGCTTTCGACTTTTCGGGAATATATTGGCGGATGAATTAGTCGTTGTTGTTCTTGTTTCTTTAGTCCCCTTAGTAATCCCTATACCGGTCATGTTTCTTGGATTATTTACAAGCGGTATTCAAGCTCTTATTTTTGCAACATTAGCCGCAGCCTATATAGGTGAATCCATGGAGGGTCATCATTGAATTGACTCTTTTTGGAAATAGTATTTTTTTTTTTTGCAGCTTAGCTCAATTCATGCATGGTTCCAGATAATCTGCTTGGTTGCAAAAAAATAGTTAGAAATGCGTATGAATATATAGCCTAGAGTTGTAGGAGAGAGAATAGAATAGACTATATTATGGAATTTTCAAAGTATATATGCATTAAGGAGGGTGGAGTCAGGCTAGATCTATACTATAATATCCTTAATGTCTATAAGTGGAGTCCTCTTTTATGCAGGTTTCCACTTTAAGCAATGATTTTAGAATCCGATTCAATAGAAAATGAGAAAATATGCAAACAAAATAGAAGAAACAAATGTATATATATAGGATATTATATTATATATTCCTAGGTTAGATTCATTATCTAATCCGATATATGGATATGGAATTCCCTTCTATGTAGTTCGGACAATTCACATTATCATTTCAATTTGATTTCAATTTGTACTTTTTAGTTACTTTACTTCTCCCCAATAGAGCTTAGAAGTAAGAATTTATTGGTTGATTGTATCCTTAACCATTTCTTTTTTTTGACACGAGGAACTACTCACCATGAATCCACTAATTGCTGCTGCTTCTGTTATTGCTGCTGGATTGGCCGTAGGGCTTGCTTCTATTGGACCTGGAGTTGGTCAAGGTACTGCTGCAGGACAAGCTGTAGAAGGTATTGCGAGACAGCCAGAAGCAGAAGGTAAAATACGAGGTACTTTATTGCTTAGTCTAGCTTTTATGGAAGCTTTAACAATTTATGGACTAGTTGTGGCACTAGCGCTTTTATTTGCGAACCCTTTTGTTTAATCTTAAAAAAAAAATTCTTTCGATTTCGATTAGATACTTTTTTCTTTTTTTAGTAAATTGGTATTTGCTTCCACAATTCCAATTATATCAATACTTTATTTAATTTACTCCTATTTATTACTCCTGGAATTATCTATTTATCGGGACAGATAATACCCCATTCTAGGAAGGGCTGAGTTGAGTATTATTAATTTAGAAGATATGCTCACCTTCTTATTTCCCGTCCTTAGTTTAGGAAAGTGGAAAGTTTTTTCCTTTTATTTTAGGAATTTTGGGAACAGAACATTTCAACAAAGGAAGTCTTTCACCGGTCAAACAAGACGTAAGACTTAATCTAAAAGAAATTACTAGATTGAATCTATTTGCATTAAAAAAACCGATCAAAAAAGGGCGAGCGAAGTAAGTGATCGAAAAACTTTGTTCTTTGTTCGTCCTATCTATAAGAGGAGAGCATATGAAAAATGTAACCCATTCTTTCGTTTTTTTAGCTCACTGGCCATCCGCTGGCAGTTTCGGGCTTAATACCGATATTTTAGCAACAAATCTAATAAATCTAACTGTAGTGGTTGGTGTTTTGATTTTTTTTGGAAAGGGAGTGTGTGCGAGTTGTCTATTTCAAGAATAGATTGGATCTATCCGGCTGCACTTTATAATATTTTTTAGTATTTTTCGGATAAATAAGAAAAGGGTGCACGATCTCGACGAATTACTTCTGAATAAATTCAGAAATCATATGGAAGAACCATAGCATTTCGCGACTCATTGGTAAATCAACTTTGATTCTCTATAAACCAAGAATGTGAGACCATTAACACGGTTAAAGCTAAACTGCTTGAAGTCCAGGCAAAAAGAGGTACTCTTTCTACAACTATATTAGTATTAGTACCAATTTAAACGGGAAATAGCTAATGTAAAATTTATCTGATATAGAACACTCATATCGATAAAATGGTTTGAACTATTTACTAGAAAAAAAAGGGGGCACCCTGCCCTTTTTTAACCAATGCCGAATCGACGACCTATGTATAAAAAAGAGAAATTTTTTGGATTTGAAGAAAAAAAAAATAAAAAAGAATTCTATTAATTTTCATTTTCCATTTATTTAGTTAGTTTTTCTTAATGAAATTGAAATTATTAACTAGAGGGCAAATAAAAATAAAGAAACAACTTTGCTGACCATGATATATTTTTATCTAGGCGGAAGAGTCCTCTTAATATTTATCTAGTCTTATATAGGTTTCGGTATATTGAAATATAAACATAAAAAAGAAGATAGAGGATAGGCTCATTACTTAAAAAAAAGATATGGAAATAGCTATAGAAAAAAAAAAAGGAGCGTGAGAGCCAAATGAATCGAAAGATTCATGTTTGGTTCGGGAAGAGATCATAAAAGTTGTAAACTTACAAAATAATCTACTTTCATTAAAAGATTTATTAGATAATCGAAAACAGAGGATCTTGAGTACTATTCGAAATTCAGAAGAATTGCGTAGAGGGACCATTGAGCAACTCGAAAAAGCTCGGATTCGATTACAGAAAGTCGAACTAGAAGCGGATGAGTATCGAATGAATGGATACTCTGAGATAGAACGAGAAAAAGCAAATTTGATTAATGCTACTTCTATTAGTTTGGAACAATTGGAAAAGTCTAAAAACGAAACCCTTTATTTTGAAAAACAAAGGGCAATGAATCAGGTCCGACAGCGGGTTTTCCAACAGGCCGTACAAGGAGCTCTAGGAACTCTGAATAGTTGTTTGAATACCGAGTTACATTTCCGTACGATTCGTGCTAATATTGGCATTCTCGGGTCCCTGGAATGGAAGAAATAATTAAATTAATTAGGCCTTGAACTTCTACTTTCGTTTAGAATTTAGGCATTATTTTTCCCCTTGCTTCCGAAAAAAGAGTCAAGAAACACTAATGGCAACCCTTCGAGTCGACGAAATTCATAAAATTCTCCGCGAACGTATTGAACAATATAATAGGAAAGTAGGGATTGAGAATATAGGTCGCGTAGTTCAAGTGGGGGATGGGATTGCTCGTATTATAGGTCTTGGTGAAATAATGTCAGGTGAATTAGTCGAATTTGCAGAAGGTACTAGGGGTATTGCTCTGAATTTGGAATCCAAAAATGTTGGGATTGTATTAATGGGCGATGGGTTGATGATACAAGAGGGAAGTTTTGTAAAAGCAACAGGAAGAATTGCTCAGATACCCGTGAGTGAGGCTTACTTGGGTCGTGTTGTAAATGCTCTGGCTAAACCTATTGATGGGAAAGGCGAAATTATAGCTTCCGAATCTCGCTTAATTGAATCTCCTGCTCCAAGTATAATTTCCAGGCGTTCCGTATACGAACCTCTTCAAACAGGGCTTATTGCTATCGATTCGATGATCCCTATAGGGCGCGGTCAGCGAGAGTTAATTATTGGGGACAGACAGACTGGCAAAACAGCAGTAGCCACAGATACAATTCTCAATCAAAAAGGGCAAGGTGTAATATGTGTTTATGTAGCTATCGGTCAAAGAGCATCCTCCGTAGCTCAAGTAGTAACTACTTTCCATGAGGAGGGGGCCATGGAATACACTATTGTAGTAGCTGAAATGGCGGATTCACCTGCTACATTACAATACCTCGCTCCTTATACGGGAGCAGCCCTGGCTGAGTATTTTATGTACCGCGAACGGCATACTTTAATAATTTATGATGATCTCTCCAAACAGGCACAAGCTTATCGCCAAATGTCCCTTCTATTAAGAAGACCTCCCGGACGTGAGGCTTATCCAGGGGATGTTTTTTATTTGCATTCACGCCTTTTAGAAAGAGCCGCTAAATTAAATTCTCTTTTAGGCGAAGGAAGTATGACCGCTTTACCAATAGTTGAGACTCAATCTGGAGACGTTTCCGCCTATATTCCTACTAATGTAATCTCCATTACAGATGGACAAATATTCTTATCTGCGGATCTATTCAATGCCGGAATTCGACCCGCTATTAATGTGGGTATTTCTGTTTCCAGAGTAGGATCCGCGGCTCAAATTAAAGCCATGAAACAAGTAGCTGGCAAATCAAAATTGGAACTAGCGCAATTCGCAGAGTTACAAGCCTTTGCACAATTCGCCTCTGCTCTCGATAAAACAAGTCAGAATCAATTGGCAAGGGGTCGACGATTAAGGGAATTGCTTAAACAATCCCAGGCAAATCCTCTCCCAGTGGAAGAGCAGATAGCTACTATTTATACCGGAACAAGAGGATATCTTGATTCGTTAGAAATTGAACAGGTAAATAAATTTCTGGATGAGTTACGTAAACATCTAAAAGATACTAAACCTCAATTCCAAGAAATTATATCTTCTAGCAAGACATTCACCGAGCAAGCGGAAATCCTTTTGAAGGAAGCTATTCAGGAACAGCTGGAACGGTTTTCTCTTCAGTAACAAATAAATTTTGCATGTCTACTCTTGTTAGTAGAATAGGAATCGTTGAGAAAGCTTTTTCATTTGAATCATGCAAAAAAGTTTTCTTTGTTTTTAGTTTAGTATAGTTATTTAAAGAATAGATAGAAATAAGATTGCGTCCAATAGGATTTGAACCTATACCAAAGGTTTAGAAGACCTCTGTCCTATCCATTAGACAATGGACGCTTTTCTTTCATATTTTATTCTTTCTTTTATTTTTTTGCTTCTTCCGAGAAAAAACTGTTAGACCAAAACTCTTTTAGGAAATCAAAAAATCCAGATACAAATGCATGATGTATATATTATATCATGCATATATCATAAAGAAGGAGTATGGAGGCGGTAGTGGGAATCGAACCCGCAACCCCAAGGTTATGAGCCTTATGAGCTACCAAACTGCTCTATACTCTTAAACTAAAGAGGGGTAACTAGTGGATAAAAGAGGGTTGGATACGCCCCTCTACCAATATCTATACAAATAGAATAGTCCATTTATACAGAATGGTAAAGAGGGCTCCTCTATGATTATCAATTCCAGAAATCCATACAAATACGAAAGGGTATTTAAATACGAAAGGGTATTTTATCCTTACCAACTGGATCTTGTTGCACCCGGTAACAAACATTCATAAACCATTTCTCGAAGTACGTGTCCGGATAGCCCAAAATGTCGATAGTTAGCTCTAGGTCTTCCGGTCAAAAAACAACGTCGATGAAGGCGTGTAGGTGCACTATTACGCGGTAGGGATTGCAATTTTTCTCGCATTTTCGTTTTTTCACTCAAACTCAAGGGAGAAACTTTGCTTCTTATCTTTTTTTTTAAAGATTGACGAATCAAATGATATTTCTGTTCTAATTTCTGCCGCTTCTTCTCCCTCTGAATCAAACTTTTTTTTGCCATAATGTGTCGTTGCTATTATTACCAAGTATACGGTTCTAATCCTAGATGGAAAAATAAATAGAAAAAGAAATCTAAAAAGGCAGATCCTCCCTCTCTATCAAGAGTAATGAACTAGGTGCTGATACAGTACAAAAAAACAAACTAAATTAACCAAACTTGCCTGATGTTGAGGCAATCAAGAAAGCTGCATAAGTGAATATATAACCCACGGAAAAGTGAGCTAATCCAACCAATCTTGCTTGCACAATGGAAAGAGCCACGGGCTTATCTCTCCAGCGAATTAAATTAGCTAAAGGTGTGCGTTCATGAGCCCATGCTAAAGTCTCAATTAATTCCTGCCAATACCCCCGCCAGGAAATTAAGAACATAAATCCAGTAGCCCAAACAAGATGTCCAAATAAGAACATCCACGCCCATACCGATAAACTATTCATCCCAAAAGGATTATATCCATTGATAAGTTGTGAAGAGTTTAACCATAGGTAATCTCTTAACCATCCCATCAAATAAGTGGAGGATTCATTAAATTGTGAAACGTTGCCCTGCCATAATGTGATATGTTTCCAATGCCAATAAAAAGTAACCCACCCAATGGTATTTAACATCCAGAAAACTGCCAAATAAAATGCGTCCCAAGCAGAAATATCACAAGTACCGCCGCGCCCTGGGCCGTCACAAGGAAAACTATATCCAAAATCCTTTTTATCTGGCATTAATTTGGAACCGCGTGCATCTAAAGCGCCCTTTACTAAAATCAATGTAGTTGTATGCAAACCTAGAGCAATAGCATGATGAACCAAGAAATCCCCAGGTCCTATTGTTAAGAAAAGCGAATTACTATTCTCATTAACAGCATTCAACCATCCGGGCAACCATAGGCTTCGACCCGCATTGAAAGCGGGGCCATTCGTTGAAGATAAGAGTATATCGAACCCATATGTCGTCTTGCCATGAGCAGATTGTATCCATTGGGCAAATATAGGTTCGATCAAGATTTGCTTTTCTGGAGTACCAAAAGCAAGCATGACGTCGTTATGAACATAAAGGCCCAAGGTATGGAATCCTAGAAAGAGGCTAGCCCAACTTAAATGAGATATGATAGCTTCTTTATGGTCTAACATTCTTGCCAATACATTATCCTCATTCTGTTCCGGATTGTAATCCCTAATGAAAAAAATAGCTCCATGAGCAAAAGCCCCTGTCATGATGAACCCTGCAATATATTGGTGATGAGTATATAAAGCAGCTTGAGTAGTAAAGTCTTGTGCTATGAATGCATAAGGAGGTAAAGAGTACATATGTTGAGCTACTAAGGAAGTAATAACCCCTAAAGAAGCTAGAGCAAGACCTAACTGAAAATGAATCGAATTGTTGATTGTGTCATAAAGGCCCTTATGCCCACGCCCTAATCGACCCCCCGGAGGAGTATGCGCTTCTAAAAGATCTTTAATACTGTGCCCAATTCCGAAGTTAGTTCGATACATGTGACCGGCAATGAGAAAAATAAATGCAATAGCTAAATGATGGTGAGCCATATCGGTCAGCCACAAACTTTGTGTTTGTGGATGGAATCCCCCAAGAAGAGTTAGAATGGCAGTTCCCGCTCCTTGAGCGGTACCAAATAAATGATTACTCGAATCAGGGTTTTGGGCATAAAGATTCCATTGACCCGTCAAAAGGGGTCCCAACCCCTGGGGATAGGGTAATACATCTAAGAAATTATTCCATCGAACGTACTCCCCCCTGGATGCGGGAATAGCAACATGAACTAAATGTCCTGTCCAAGCCAAAGAACTTACCCCGAAAAGTCCTGACAAATGATGATTGAGACGAGATTCCGCGTTTTTGAACCACGAAAGGCTTGGTTTCCATTTGGGTTGTAGATGTAACCAACCCGCTATTAAGGACAGCGTAGAAAGAAATAATAGAAAAAGAGCTCCAGTATAAAGATCCTCATTGGTGCGTAATCCTATTGTATACCACCACTGATAAACTCCAGAATAAGCAATATTCACTGGACCAGCAGCACCTCCTCGAGTAAAGGCTTCCACAGCGGGTTGACCAAAATGAGGATCCCAAATCGCATGAGCAATAGGTCTTACGTGTAAAGGATCCTGTATCCATGATTCAAAATTTCCTTGCCAAGCTACATGAAACAGATTTCCGGACGTCCATAGAAAGATTATTGCTAATTGCCCAAAGTGAGAAGCAAAAATGTTCTGATAAAGACGTTCTTCAGTAATATCATCATGACTTTCGAAATCATGTGCGGTAGCAATACCAAACCAAATACGACGAGTAGTGGGGTCCTGAGCTAAGCCTTGGCTAAACCTGGGAAATCTTAATTCCATAATGCCTTTCAAATCCTCCTAGCCACTATCCTACTGCAATAATTCTCGCTAAGAAGAATGCCCATGTCGTGGCAATTCCACCCAGAAGGTAATGGGTTACTCCTACAGCGCGTCCTTGTATAATGCTCAAGGCTCTAGGCTGAGTAGCAGGAGCAACTTTTAATTTGTTATGAGCCCAAACGATAGATTCAATGAGTTCTTGCCAATAACCACGGCCGCTGAATAAAAACATTAAACTGAAGGCCCAGACAAAATGAGCACCTAAGAAAAAAAGACCATATGCAGATAATGAAGAACCATAAGACTGAATGACTTGCGATGCCTGTGCCCACAAGAAATCTCGAAGCCACCCATTAATCGTAATGGAACTCTGTGCAAAGTTTCCCCCTGTAATATGAGTTACCACCCCTTGATCACTTATAGTACCCCAAACATCCGACTGCATTTTCCAACTGAAATGGAAAATGACTACCGAAATTGCATTGTACATCCAGAATAAACCTAAGAAAACATGATCCCAGGCGGATACTTGACATGTTCCCCCTCGGCCAGGCCCATCGCAAGGAAAGCGAAAACCTAGATTTGCTTTATCGGGTATCAAACGGGAACTCCGAGCAAATAAAACACCTTTCAAAAGTATTAATACAGTCACATGTATGGTAAATGCATGAATGTGATGGACTAAAAAATCTGCGGTTCCTAATGGAATAGGTAACAAAGCCACTTTGCCACCTACTGCTACTAACTCGCCGCCTCCCCACGTTAAGCTAGTACTTGTTGTTGCACCAGGAGCTGTTACGCCAGGCGCAGTAGCATGGATATTTTGTACCCATTGAGCAAAGATAGGTTGTAATTGTATGGCAGTATCCGAAAACATATCTTGTGGACGGCCTAAAGCACTCATGGTATCATTATGAATGTACAAGCCAAAACTGTGAAAACCTAGAAATATACATACCCAGTTAAGGTGGGATATGATTGCATCGCGGTGTCTAAGGACGCGATCTAATAGATCGTTGTATCGAGTAGTTGGATCATAGTCTCTTACCATAAAAATTGCTGCATGTGCAGCAGCACCGACTATTAGAAATCCGCCAATCCACATGTGGTGTGTGAACAAGGAAAGTTGTGTACCATAGTCAGTAGCTAGGTATGGATAGGGAGGCATAGAATACATATGATGAGCTACAACAATGGTTGTAGAGCCTAGCATAGCTAGGTTAAGAGATAATTGAGCATGCCATGACGTTGTTAAGATTTCATAAAGACCCTTATGGCCTTGTCCTGTAAATGGGCCCTTGTGAGCCTCCAAAATATCTTTAAGTCCATGGCCAATACCCCAATTGGTCCTATACATATGACCTGCGATTAGGAAAAGAATAGCAATAGCTAAATGATGGTGCGCAATATCGGTCAGCCAGAGACCACCGGTTACTGGATCTAGTCCTCCGCGAAAAGTCAGAAATTCTGCGTATTTGGACCAATTTAAAGTGAAAAAAGGGGTTGCTCCTTCGGCAAAACTAGGATAAAGTTGAGCCAAAAGGTCCCGATTCAAGATAAATTCATGAGGAAGTGGTATCTCTTTAGGATCCACCCCAGCGTCAAGAAATTGGTTAATTGGTAAAGATACATGAATTTGGTGCCCCGCCCAAGAAAGAGACCCAAGTCCTAATAATCCCGCTAAGTGGTGATTCAACATGGATTCTACATCTTGGAACCAGGCCAATTTGGGAGCGGCTTTGTGATAATGGAACCAACCAGCAAAAAGCATTAACGCTGCAAAAATCAATGCACCAATTGCAGTACAATAGAGTTGTAATTCACTAGTTATTCCAGATGCTCGCCAAAGCTGAAAAAAACCAGAGGTTATTTGGATTCCTCGGAAACCCCCGCCTACATCACCATTCAATATTTCTTGCCCTACTATAGGCCAAACTACCTGAGCACTGGGTCCAATGTGAGTAGGATCACTTAGCCATGCTTCATAATTGGAAAAACGGGCGCCATGAAAGTACATGCCACTCAACCAAAGAAAGATAATGGAAAGTTGCCCGAAATGAGCACTAAAGACTTTTCGAGAAATCTCCTCCAAATCACCAGTATGACTATCGAAATCGTGAGCATCAGCATGTAGGTTCCAGATCCAAGTGGTAGTATCAGGGCCCTTAGCTAGTGTTCTTGAGAAATGGCCGGGTCTGGCCCATTCCTCAAAAGATGTTTTTACAGGATCCCTATCCACAACAATTTTTACTTCTGGTTCCGGCGAACGAATAATCATTAAGTCCTCCTCTTTCCGGACAAGACATACAAAGAGACCCGCCAACTGTCTTTTTAGTGAATCTTTGAAAGATATATATTTGAAAGATAGATTTTGAAAGATAGATTTTGAAAGATAGATATTGTGATTAGTTCTTTTCTTTACTATCTACCATCCTTCTATTTTTTTTTTAGTTATTCACTGGAGCAATTATATATTGAAGTCAATCCGAGGCAAGTGTTCGGGTCTATTATGACATAAAGATTAGGTGCCTAACGGACATTGTTTATCTTGAAAAACAAATATTTCTCGACGTAAGAAAAAAATCTTTTTTATTTTTAATTTAAGAAACTAGTGTATTTTTTTTGAGGGCATAAGCTCCTATCTATATCTACTTTCCTTGAGCATAATATAGGGTTTTTTATTTGATTCTAAATTCCAAGATAACTCATTAGAATTATTAATAAGATGGTCCTAATATATTAGCAATATTTAGATTGCCCCCTCTTTTTATTCACTTTATTACTTCTATTCTAGACCCTATCCCTATGGTTTATTCTTATGAAATATCATATAAAATAGAAGGTATAAGAAATGGATATAATGAAATTCTTGATTCGATCTTACGACCTAATTTATTTGATTAATGGATCAACAACCAAACCACCCATTTTATGAAAAAGAAGGAGCATGGTCTTATTCAAATTCAAAGCGCTTCGTAATCTTCAACCAGTTCTGTGCTTCAATATAATTTCCCGGAGTAAGCGCTATAGCTTGTTTCCAATATTCAGCAGCTTGATCAAACCAAGCTTCCGCAATTTCCGAATCACCCTGTAGAATGGCCTGTTCTCCTCGGTCGGAATAGGAAGTTCCTTCCCTTAGAACCGTACTTGAGAGTTTCCTACCTCATACGGCTCAGAAATTGCTATCTGAATTTCCCCTATCTTAACTGAATTCGATTTATCAAAAATCGATCCAATTTGTTCTTGGGTTAAGCAGAAGAAATTAATTACCTAAGTTTCAAACCCTAATTTTTATCAATAATCAGTTTGATCTTTTTTCCCACCTTCAGAAGAATGAAGCATAGATAGATATAGAGCCTTCGTTCAAATTTTCTGAGAGGTAACTATCCCGGTTTCATATATGAAATCTCTATAGAATCCTTGAAAAAGACTTTTTTCCATAAGAAAGAAAAAAGAACTTACTATCTTTGGGATCTGATACTACACCGCTGCTTAATCCCTTAGTGGATCGGCTCTATTACATAAGCGGATTCCTAAATTTTGCCCCATATCATGGGATAAGTAAGCAGTTTTTTTTAGTTGTATCGACCCAGTCGCTCACTAATTGATCTTTACGGTGCTTTCTCTATCAATTTGAGAAACTTTATCCATAGAGTAGTAGTATAGGCCATACTTTCTTCGTTTTTTGATTCTCGTGAAGTGTCCTTCCTTCCTACAGCTGATAGGGAAAAATCGTTGTTTTTACGATCCCTATGTAGAAAGCCCTTTTTTTCTAGTATTTACTAGAAAATTTGATCCTCTCTTTTTTTTTTTTCTTTCTATAGTGGAGATAGTCGCACGTAATGACAGATCACGGCCATATTATTAAAAGCTTGCGGTAAGAAGGGGTTTCGTTCTAGTGCCCGGAAATAATATTCCAAAGCCTTTGTATGCTCTCCATTGCTTGTGTGTATAAGGCCTATGTTATAGAGTATATAACTTCGATCATAGGGATCGATTTCTAGTCGCGTAGCTTCATAATAATTTTGCAAAGCTTCCGCATAATTTCCTTCGGATTGAGCCAACATCCGTTACGGTCGTTCATTCTATTCAAAAAATCTCCGTTCCAAAACCGTACATGAGGTTTTCATCTCATACGGCTCCTCCCTTCTGTACATAATAGTACTAAGCGAAATAATCTATAGAATCAAAATAGAATTAGTCCCGTCTCATTATGAACCGAAAGGGGCTGGTATTTTTCCAAGAAATCTCTAGCCAACCTTCCCACAAGAGGTTTTTCTTAACACCAATGAATTCTATTAATGCTAGAGGAAAACGATAGCTCCAATAATTTCTTTGTTCTCAACGCCTCCTATTTAGAGGAATTAGCTACTTCAACGATCTTTGATGGTTATAGGGGTATCCAAAGTACAAACCTGATGGTTGTTTGTTATCCCAACCATTCTTCCCAGCCCTGATACCGATCAGGAAAGGGGTAATTTCTAACAAAGTTTTTCTCTTGTTGATTCCTATTTCTAGGTGTAGTGCTTTTCTCCCCTATGCTGCCTACGGATACTAATAGAGTAGGATTGGCCTGTAATCCATACCATACCATATCCTGTAGGTGTAACCTTTCGCTCAATACTCAAATCTACAATTGAAGTATCTGAAGCCGCATCAATCGAGGATACACGACGGAAGGAATTGTTAGTTCGCCTCACCTTCCCGAAGCGTGGGTTTGTTTGCTTTACAAATTTGGTTCTCTCTATGCCAACCCCCCTCTCTTTTTCGTAAGACTGAGGTATAGGTAGGGCTAAAAAAAAGCAAAAAAAAGAGTCAAATCGCACCATCTCTATAATAAGTAAATGCCTTTTTTTCTCCTGAGGTTGTCGGAATTATTCGCAATAAAATATTGGCTACAATTGAGGAGGTCTTATCAATGAAATTTCCATTTCCACGGGATCTAGGCATAATTCCCAACCCATTCTATATAGAATTGTTTTCATTCCTTCACAAAATAACATAAAAACAAACACATTCGATTCTTATAATTATAAATAGATTGATCCATATGCTCTACTCTAAATCCATATGCTTTAAATGGATAAGAGAGATATGGATTTTCCGCTCAGCTCAAATTGTATCCTTTTCCTTCTGCTTGGACACGAAGAGATATGAAATATTTGACTAAGACTGGATTTCATTCCACTTTCCTATTTCTGAACAACAACTTATGTTATCAACTATTTCGTGTTTTCAAAGTTATTAATTGTCTCATACCCTATTTTTGATTTCGATAGTATGGTGTAGCGTATCTTATGCAAACGGAATTCTAAGGTTTCTTTATTTTATTATGCAATAAGAAGAATTCTTCCATTTTCTTTTTCTTTAGTTGCGGGAAAACCCAAATTAAAACTTTTATTTTATAGCGAGCGCAATTTCTAGTAAAAAATCCTGTATCCTTCCACTTAGATCAAAAGGAATTTTTCCAATAGAACTATGGAACCCCCGAGGGTTGTACCTGTACTGCAGGAATAAGAAAACTCGCTATTCACTCAGTTTATTTTCCATAATAAGTTATGTAGGAGAGATGGCCGAGCGGTTCAAGGCGTAGCATTGGAACTGCTATGTAGACTTTTGTTTACCGAGGGTTCGAATCCCTCTCTTTCCGTTTTTCTTAATTCATCAACGTTAAGGATCACAATGTATCAAATCAAATAACAATTTTTTCCAGCAATAATATAATATCTTATATTATCTTATTTTGATTTAATAGAAATTAGAAATTCTCTATAGCAAATTACTGTGGTATGTAAAATACACATAGAGGAAAAAAGAAAAAAGGATCCTAATCCTAGGGTTAATCAATTTTAGCTAGTTGATGGGAAAATACAAATTAATGGTAATGGTCTTAGGGCGATTTAGTTCGGGGAAAGGGGAAGGGGAAGAAAATTCTATGAACCTTTCCTTTTTTCGTTAAGTTCAAGTCTGACGAGAGTAATATTCTACAACTAACAACTCATTTATTTTGAGACCGACCCACTTCCTATCTAGGATTTTATTTACTAGTCCTTTATATTCCAACGTGTCAATCGCCAAATGCTTTGGCAATTTCCCCGGGTCCGATGAAGCAATATAATTTTGAACCAGACCTTTTGATCTTTGGTTATCTTTCGTAGTAATAATATCTCGGGGTTTGCAACGAAAACTTGGTATATTGACTATACGACCATTAACTAAAATATGTCTATGGTTGACTAATTGGCGGGCCCCAGGAATGGTTGAAGCCATACCCAATCGAAAAAGGATATTATCCAAACGCATTTCAAGTAATTGTAGTAAAACCTGGCCTGTTGACCTTTTTGCTTTTCCAGCGATATGTACATATCTAAGTAATTGTCGTTCTGTCAGACCATAATGAAAACGCAATTTCTGTTTTTCTTGAAGACGAATACGATATTGCTCCTTTTTCCCAGAATTGAATTTTTTTTTAAGATTACTTCCGGATTTAGGTGTTTTTCTAGTGAGTCCTGGTAAAGCTCCCAGACGGCGTATTTTTTTTAAACGAGGTCCTCGATAACGGGACATGAAGACTCCTTTTTTTATTTTATTGAAATTTCATTTTACACAATTAATTTCATTGTATTTACATTACAGAATACATCGAAATTAAAACTGAATTAAACTACAGGATAAACAGAGTAAAATCAACTAAAGTACCCCAAAAAATGGAATTTCATCAAAATCTTTTTTTTTTGTATATATATTATTTATTTTATTGTTTTGTATCTAGCAAAATTGTAAGGTAAAAAACATAAAAGATCCTGGATTCTCCATTTAATTCGGAAAAAAAGAGATTCTTGTTCGTAGAACATCGATAGAGAAAAAAAAGCCGACTATCGGATTTGAACCGATGACCCTCGCATTACAAATGCGATGCTCTAACCTCTGAGCTAAGTGGGCTTACATAACGGAAATAGTGTAACAAATAGAAATAGGTATAGTATAGGAAATCCGTAAAATCTCAGATATTAGTTATTAATCTTAGCTATTAACTAGTTCTAAATTTGAAGTTATACTTATAAAAATAAAAAAATACTAAAACTTCTTAAAGATAAAGTTAGCTTGATATGCTTAACTATAGGATATTAAAAAATAAAATTATAGAATTTATTGGTATTTTCATTCGATCATTATAGACTTTATTATTTGTTAATAATTTGAGGATTAATATTTCACTAAGGGGAACATAGAGTCAGAGTAAATAAAATTGCTAATTCTGATTAGAAAAAAAGAATAAATATCAAGCGTTATAGTATAATTTTGAATACTATAAAAAAGTAAGACGGGAGGTGGGGGAGATAAAAACTTTTGGATATATTGATTCGGATTGAATTGCAAATACATCAAGGATAGAATCAATTCAATTCTGAATTGCAATAAGCAAGCGAGGTCTCTCAAATAGAGTCGAACTGAACTGCTAGACTACGTTGAGTGATGAACTCAATGATTCAAAAAAAAAACTAAGAGATGGATGAAATTACACAAGGAATCCTGGTCTCAAAGAAGAGGGAAATGGGGATATGGCGAAATCGGTAGACGCTACGGACTTGATTGTATTGAGCCTTGGTATGGAAACCTGCTAAGTGGTAACTTCCAAATTCAGAGAAACCCTGGAATTAAAAAAGGGCAATCCTGAGCCAAATCCGTGTTTTGAGAAAACAAGGGGTTCTCGAACTAGAATACAAAGGAAAAGGATAGGTGCAGAGACTCAATGGAAGCTGTTCTAACGAATCGAGTTAATTACGTTGTGTTGTTAGTGGAATTCCTTCTAGTTCTAAATTAGAGAAAGAGGGGTTTT
>NW_028260368.1:1137871-1146334 GCF_056163025.1 Triticum urartu | reverse complement strand
CTTCCGTTTGAACTCATTTCCATAATTCTTCTAGTTTCTTTAATAGGTGCAATTACTATGGCTCGGCAATAAGAAAACTTAGAAAAAGTACAAATTATAAGAATTGCAAATCTAAAATAAATAACTAAAGAATCACAATTTTGATTTAGTAAAATCCATCTACTGCCAACAAATACCTCCTTTTTTTTTTTTTTTTTTTTCTTTTGTTGTGTAATTGTTCTATTGTAATTAATTGAATCGGTTCAATTCTTGCCCTCATATTGAAATGAATCGAGATTGATAAGGAGTTAGTTAATGATGTTTGAGCATGTACTTTTTTTGAGTGTCTATTTATTTTCGATTGGTATCTATGGATTGATCACAAGCCGAAACATGGTTAGAGCTCTAATATGTCTTGAACTTATACTGAATTCAATTAATCTAAATCTCGTAACATTTTCTGATCTATTTGATAGTCGCCAATTAAAAGGAGATATTTTCGCAATTTTTGTTATAGCCCTTGCAGCTGCTGAAGCCGCTATTGGACTATCCATTCTTTCTTCCATCCATCGTAATAGGAAATCCACTCGTATCAATCAATCTAATTTATTGAATAATTAGACTTTTGAATAATTAGACATAGAATCCTCTAAACAAAGGCGCACATATTAAAATAAATAGAAATCAATACTATTTTCTTAGTATTATTTGAGAATATCCATTTTTTTTAGTAGATTATTGCATAGTATTCTTTTTCACTTAAATGAATTTTTGTATTTGTAATTCATTGATATTGCAATTTGAATATTGCAATAATTTATATTGAAAAGACGATAGCCAATTTATTGGCTAATTCGAATTCGTCTGTACAATTCGTAAAATTCTTTCTTATTTCTTATTTATTGTTGAAATCCAAAATTAAAGTCTCTTGGCTCTCTTCACGCTTTCTCACAAACAGATTAAAAAATAGATTTTTTTTTTTGAAGTTTGGATAAACCATTGCTTCGTCTGGTGTCTACAATACATATGACTCATTATAGTACTAATTTCATTTTTACCAGATCGAAAAATTTTATGTTGAAAAGAAAAATTTATAGATCCAATGTCACATTCCGTAAAAATTTACGATACATGTATAGGATGCACTCAATGTGTACGAGCTTGTCCAACAGATGTATTAGAAATGATACCCTGGGATGGATGTAAAGCCAAGCAAATTGCTTCCGCGCCGAGAACCGAAGATTGTGTGGGTTGTAAGAGATGTGAATCTGCCTGCCCGACAGATTTTTTAAGTGTCCGCGTTTATTTAGGGCCTGAAACAACACGTAGCATGGCTCTATCTTATTGATACGTTACAAAAAACTTCACTCGAATCGTCTGATTCCTCTTTACCGAAGAAGCCTGTGCTCGAAATAATCGAGCACGGGCGTTTCTGGTCAAAACGTATCTTGTCTTTATCACTTTATCATGAGTTATTTTCCTTGGTTAACAATACTTGTTGTTTTGCCGATATTTGCAGGTTCATTAATTTTCTTTTTACCTCATAAGGGAAACAAAGTCGTTAGGTGGTATACTATATCTATTTGTTTATTAGAATTCCTTCTAATGACTTATGCGTTCTGTTATCATTTCCAACTGGAGGATCCCTTAATCCAATTAAAGGAGGATTATAAATGGATAGATGTCTTCGATTTCCACTGGAGATTGGGAATCGATGGACTTTCATTAGGATCTATTTTATTGACAGGATTTATCACTACTTTAGCTACTTTAGCAGCTTGGCCAATTACACGGAATTCGCGATTATTCTATTTCCTGATGCTCGCAATGTATAGTGGTCAAATAGGATTATTTTCTTCGCGAGACCTTTTACTTTTTTTTATCATGTGGGAGTTAGAATTAATTCCTGTTTACTTACTTTTATCCATGTGGGGGGGGAAGAGGCGTCTATATTCAGCTACAAAGTTTATTTTGTATACTGCAGGCGGTTCCATTTTTTTCTTAATCGGAGTTCTGGGTATGGGCTTATATGGTTCCAACGAACCAGGATTAGATTTGGAAAGATTAATTAATCAATCATACCCTGCAACCTTGGAAATACTTTTATATTTTGGCTTCCTTATTGCTTATGCTGTCAAATTGCCGATTATACCCCTACATACGTGGTTACCAGATACCCATGGGGAAGCACATTATAGTACATGTATGCTTTTAGCGGGAATATTATTAAAGATGGGAGCATATGGATTGATTCGGATCAACATGGAATTGTTACCTCATGCTCATTATCTATTTTCGCCCTGGTTAGTAATAATAGGAGCGATCCAAATAATCTATGCAGCTTCAACTTCTCTTGGTCAACGAAATTTCAAAAAAAGAATAGCTTATTCCTCTGTATCTCACATGGGTTTCATAATTATAGGAATTGGTTCCATAACCAACATTGGACTCAATGGAGCTATTTTACAAATATTATCCCATGGATTTATTGGTGCTACACTTTTTTTCTTGGCAGGAACCGCTTCTGATAGAATGCGTCTTGTTTATCTCGAAGAACTGGGGGGAATATCTATCCCAATGCCTAAAATTTTTACCATGTTTAGTAGCTTTTCAATGGCTTCTCTTGCCTTACCAGGAATGAGTGGTTTTGTCGCAGAATTAGTAGTATTTTTTGGACTAATTACTAGTCCAAAATTTCTGTTAATGCCAAAAACACTAATTACTTTTGTAATGGCAATTGGAATGATATTAACTCCTATTTATTTATTATCTATGTTACGCCAGATGTTCTATGGATACAAGCTATTTAATGTTCCAAACGCAAATTTTGTGGATTCTGGACCACGAGAACTCTTTATTTTAATCTGTATCTTTTTACCAGTAATAGGAATTGGTATTTATCCAGATTTTGTTCTCTCCCTATCCGTTGACAGGGTAGAGGCTCTCTTATCCAATTATTATCCTAAATAGGTTTGCTTTTTTTTACTCGTCTGCTCTATTAATGCAGAAATAAGTAAAAAAGTATATAATGCAGAAATAAGTAAAAAAGTATAATTAGATCTATCTCGAATTTTTGAGAACCCTTTGATAAGGCGTTCAAGGGGTTCTCAAATAAAACATAAAAGTAAAAACCTTCATTTCATGAAGGTTTTATTTTATGTAATCATTTAGGTGTTAATGTAAACGAACCATAACTATGTAAGCCTATTCCTAATAGATTTATACCAAAATAACAAATCCAAATTATAAGAAATCCTATCAAAGCTATAAGTGCAGAATTCGTACCCTTCCAATTTGGATTTGTTCTACTATGTAAATAAATTGCGAATATGGTCCAAGTAATAAATGCCCAAGTTTCCTTAGGATCCCAATTCCAATAGGATCCCCAGGCCTCATTAGCCCATACTGCTCCACAAAGAATACCTACGGTTAAAAGGGTAAATCCTAGGCTAATGACACGATAACTCCAAGAATCCAAACGCTCCGTTAATTGATATTTGTAATAATTTGGAAATGAAGGGACAGAGGTTCTTTTTAAAGCACTTCTTTTTGCATAAAAATATTTAATATCACTAAAGAAAAATGTTTTATTTAAAACATTTTTTTTCTTTTTAGAAAAGAAATGGAAATTATTTCGAAATCTAATGATTAGAATA
This sequence comes from Triticum urartu, assembly GCF_056163025.1. Lineage (NCBI taxonomy): Eukaryota > Viridiplantae > Streptophyta > Magnoliopsida > Poales > Poaceae > Triticum > Triticum urartu. The sequence continues at coordinate 1,142,699 of NW_028260368.1, read as the reverse complement.
GCGGCAGATAATAAGGATCCGCACAAAAGAGTTGCATAGCTTAATAACATCATACTGACATGCATCATTAACCACTGAGATTGTAGAGCAGGTACTAGTATCGTGGATTGATGCATTTCAGTTAAAAGACCCGATGTGGCAAAGCCTTGCGTTAAAATAGTACTTGGCGTAGTTATTGTGCTTAAATCATTTTTAGAGTTCTGTATTTTAGGAATGGTATGAAGAATATACAGGGCCCATGAAAGGAAGATCAATGACTCATATAAATTACTTAATGGAAAATGTCCCGAGGAAGCCCAACGAGAAACTAAGAATCCTGTTATAGAGAAAAAAGTAACTATCATTCCTTTTTCTGACGAATCGCGTAATCCTCCAAGTTCACGAACTAATAAGGTTATAAAATGAATCGTAATCACAATTGAAATCGTTGAGAAAGAGATATGAGTTAGTATATGTTCTAAAGTTGCAAATAGCATAAGGGGAAGGTCCCATTACAAAATTGTAAATTTCGAATTGATTTCTAATCTATTGTATTCTTTTTCAAGAATGCCGCCACTCGGATTCGAACCGAGATGCTTGAGCACTGCTTCCTAAGAGCAGCGTGTCTACCAATTTCACCATGGCGGCTAACTTCAAATAATAGGTAACTTAAAAGAATAATAGCTATTATCTTGGGAATCGTCGATATTGGGAAAGTCCATAAAATTTAGGAACATTAGAGTTTTCATTAAAATAGACTTCGTTTGGTAGTATCGTTTCCATTTTTTTTTTTTACAATAAACTCTTGCTTTGCCCAATAGAAACACAAACACTGCTTGAAAGAGTTGGAACTTCTTTTTTCTAACTTGCAATTATAGAACTAATTTTTTCTAATTAATTTCCCCTTTACATTTTGAAAATTCTTTCAATACAATGAAAAAAATCCAAAAGGGTTTCTATTTAATGATGAAATTAAAATAAAATGGATAAATAGAAAAGGCTTTTTGGATTTTTTAAAAATTTCTAGAATGAAAGTCTTTATGCTCTTATTAATAAGATTTACTAACCTTATGATTTTGGAGAAGATAGGTGGAAGTTGTAAGTCCTATTGTAAGAATACTCCACTTTTCATAATTTTCCTAATAGAATATGAGGATTCTATTAGGAAAATTATGAAAAGTTCATTGATAGGAAAAGAATACTTAGCACACAGTATACCAAACAAAACTTTTTTTTTCTTGTATATATAAGATAAGAGGGGTTTTTTGTTCTAAGAATATTGTACCGAGTAATTCGACACATAAAAGTACATTCAAAGAAGAATCCAAATTATTAAATAATTGGAATTCTTTTTTGATAAGTCAATTCATATTATTCCAAAATCTTATTATTTGTTTGTTGCCCAGAAAAACCCTTTGGTTTTGGATGCTCATTACCGCTCGAAAATGATCTTGATTTTACTAAAGAATAAGATTGTACTATGGAAAAATAAGTCTTTTTCTTCCAAATATTTTTACGAATACGCTTTTTTGACATTGAAGTACGTTTTTTTGGAACTGCCATTCAAAAAGGAAATTACTTTTTTCTAGTTGTATGTGAAAGACATCTATTGCTGCAAATCAATCCTTCTTTCTTCTTTTTATTAGTATTTATACTTAGATACTGAAAGATACTTAAATTTTGAATTATTTTTTACTTCATTTTGTCTAATGCGGATAAGACAACAAGAATTTTTTAACATTTTTTCTTTATATATTTTATACTTTTTTTTTAATAATATAGAATATATAGAAGGGTTTCTCATTTAAATCTATTTATATCTATTTATATATCAAGTATACTCCATATATAGATATATGGTATGGAAGCCTATCCCCCATATAAGATAAGACGGGGGGATAAAAAGAAGGGAAAATGAAAATAGTTAATTAAGTTCAGAATGGTATTCCATAAAGGAAAGGAATTCCAATCAAAACAAAAAATACTGAGTCTCTTAAACAAGACATTCTAAAACTTAGGTAATTTATAGTCATTAGAATTTTAGTTCTATATGAAGTAAGGACTATTCGATAATTTCTTATAAACATAGGTTTTCATTGGAATTCACTCAATCAGTTAATTATGGAACAAGAGAGCTGTTTCATCTTTGTTTTAAAGAAATATAAAAATGAATTATGAATAGAAAGTAAAATGATTCCACTTTTTTTTTTTTATTTTTATAAATATCTTTATTTAGTTAATAAAATAACTTCGTTACCTAGTTATTTTATTAACTTTTTTAATTTAACCAACTAAACCCATTCTTAATTTTTAATTATTTCAATGAGATAAATTTTGGAAAAATTAAGAATTTCAGTATTTTTTCTTATTCTTTTTATTTATTCTTTCAGAAAGAGATAAGAATTGGTTTGGTGAATCGGAAACAATTTTATAGAAAAATTGAAGTAAAAATTGAAGTAAAAATTGCAATTTCTTTTCTTATGGAACATACATATCAATATGCATGGGTAATCCCTCTTCTCCCACTTCCAGTTATTATGTCAATGGGATTTGGCCTTATTCTTATTCCGACAGCAACAAAAAATCTTCGTCGCATATGGGCTTTTCCTAGTGTTTTACTCTTAAGTATAGCTATGGTATTCTCAGTTCAACTGTCTATTCAACAAATAAATGGAAGTTCGATCTATCAATATCTATGGTCTTGGACCGTCAATAATGATTTTTCTTTAGAATTTGGATACTTGATTGACCCACTTACTTCTATTATGTTAATACTAATTACTACTGTAGGAATCCTGGTTCTTATTTATAGTGATGGTTATATGTCTCACGATGAAGGATATTTGAGATTTTTTGTTTATATAAGTTTTTTCAATACTTCCATGTTGGGATTGGTTACTAGCTCCAATTTGATACAAATTTATTTTTTTTGGGAACTCGTGGGAATGTGTTCTTATTTATTGATAGGCTTTTGGTTTACACGACCAATCGCAGCGAGTGCTTGTCAAAAAGCTTTTGTAACTAATCGTGTAGGGGATTTTGGTCTATTATTAGGAATTTTAGGTTTTTTTTGGATAACAGGTAGTTTAGAGTTTAGGGATTTGTTCAAAATAGCTAATAACTGGATTCCTAATAATGGAATTAACTCTTTACTTACTACTTTGTGTGCTTTTTTATTATTCCTTGGTGCAGTTGCGAAATCCGCACAATTCCCTCTTCACGTATGGTTACCCGATGCTATGGAAGGGCCCACTCCTATTTCGGCTCTTATACACGCAGCAACTATGGTTGCTGCGGGAATTTTTCTTCTAGCTCGACTTCTTCCTCTTTTCATATCTTTACCTTTGATAATGAGTTTTATTTCTTTAGTAGGTACAATAACACTATTCTTAGGAGCTACTTTAGCTCTTGCTCAGAGAGATATTAAAAGAAGCTTAGCCTATTCTACAATGTCTCAATTGGGTTATATGATGTTAGCTCTAGGTATAGGTTCTTATCAAGCTGCTTTATTCCATTTGATCACTCATGCTTATTCAAAAGCTTTATTGTTCTTGGGATCCGGATCCGTTATTCATTCAATGGAACCTCTTGTTGGATATTCACCAGATAAAAGTCAAAATATGGTTCTTATGGGCGGTTTAAGAAAATACATTCCAATCACAAGAACTACTTTTTTATGGGGTACACTTTCTCTTTGTGGTATTCCACCTCTTGCTTGCTTCTGGTCCAAAGATGAAATCCTTAGTAATAGTTGGTTGTATTCGCCCTTTTTTGGAATAATAGCCTCCTTTACTGCAGGATTAACTGCCTTTTATATGTTTCGGATATATTTACTTACATTTGATGGGTATTTGCGTGTTCATTTTCAAAATTACAGTAGCACTAAAGAGAGTTCCTTGTATTCAATATCCTTATGGGGAAAAAGGATACCCAAAGGAGTGAATAGGGATTTCGTTTTATCAACAACGAAGAGTGGAGTTTCTTTTTTTTCACAAAATATACCAAAAATTCAAGGTAATACAAGAAATAGGATAGGATCCTTTACTACGTCTTTTGGGGCTAAAAAAACTTTTGCCTATCCGCATGAAACGGGAAATACTATGTTATTTCCTCTTCTTATATTACTACTTTTCACTTTGTTCATTGGATTCATAGGAATCTCTTTTGATAATGGAGGAATTGGTAATGGAATAGCAGAGTTAACCATATTATCAAAGTGGTTAACTCCCTCAATAAACTTTACCCAGGAAAGTTCTAATTCTTTTGTAAATTCATATGAATTTATTACTAATGCAATTTCTTCTGTAAGTCTAGCTATCTTTGGTTTATTCATAGCATATATCTTCTATGGATCCGCTTATTCTTTTTTTCAGAATTTGGATTTAATAAACTCTTTTTACAAAGGAAATCCTAAAAAAGAATTTTTAGATCAAGTAAAAAAAAATATATACAGTTGGTCATATAATCGTGGTTATATAGATATTTTCTATACTAGGGTCTTTACCCTCGGTATAAGAGGGTTAACCGAACTCACGGAGTTTTTTGATAAGGGTGTTATTGATGGAATTACCAATGGAGTGGGTCTTGCTAGTTTTTGTATAGGAGAGGAAATTAAATATGTAGGGGGAGGTCGAATCTCGTCTTATTTATTCTTTTTTTTATGTTATGTATCTGTGTTTTTATTCTTTTTTCTTTCTTAAGTTAAGGAATTTACAACAAGTCTCTTGCAAAAATAACTATCCTATCCCCTTTCTACAATCTCTCTATATCCTTGTTACATAAGGTAAGTATTGTATAATAGTTCGGTTTTCCGCGATTTTTTCCATTCCTCTGTGTAAATACCCTAATA
>NW_028260368.1:1112871-1120371 GCF_056163025.1 Triticum urartu | reverse complement strand
AGCATTCCGTTCCCTTTTTCAAACTCCACTTCTTTTCATATAGCAATCCCTGATCAAAGAGAGAACAATATCCATTTCAAAACATTTCTAACAGATTCCTTAGTTCGGACCGACGAAGTAATGTCACTCGACTATTATCAACCTGACTGCAATCTTTTTCTGTCGGTAAGGATTGCACCAGAGCACCTTCTACTTCTAATAGGCCATGAACTATAGATAGAGAAGAATCATTCTGAGCGAGTACATAAGAAGCGATCCACTTTTTTTCATCGGTTCCAGGGGAAGACCAAAGATCTTGCGCGGCAGGTCCGCCAGAAAAACTCAAAAGAGAAAGAAGTCTCGTTAATCTCTTCATGCTCGTTCCAAGTTCGAAGTACCTTTTGGCCAAAGAAAAACCCGCTTCCTGACACGATTGCCTCTTTATCTTTATATAGATAGATTCTATGGGGTTATTACTTAGTAAGTCTATTTTGTACAAGAGCCCCTCCTATCTGATAGAAAAGGGTCCCATGATCCCGAGCCGATCTTACCTTGGCTCGCAAACCCCAAGTTTGTCTATGAAGAGCTAATCTAATTGTATTTTTTTCTAGAATGGATTTCTTATGTGGAATACTAATGGATAGGGCTTCGTTGCTAAGTGCTACAAGATCTAGTGCACTGGAACTCGTGGTTATGGACCCGAATCCTTTAGTATGGAACATTGTCTTTTCCAAGTAAAAACCCCTAGTATATGAAAGAATGAAAAGGTGCTTTCGTTCTTGTGGAATAAGAAGCCCTCGTACCTTAATGAAAGGAAAATCGTAATTTTTCGTTAGGTATTTGACCAAATAGGATCGTCCAGTTCCTACAGAACCTATCACTAAAATACCCGATAGGGCTAAGCGGAACGAAAAGGGTTTTCCATGAGATGGTAAATGAAAACGATTAGTCCCACACGAGGTTTGGGAATAAGTGATTGTCTGATAATGAGCAAGGAATATACGTCTTTCTGCTAAAGAGGATCTATTAAACTCATAATTCATTAGATCCTTGTTATCAATGCCAACTAGGTATCATAAGTAAATGGATCCCGGTTGTTCAATCCTTTGATAACCAAGGTCATTCTTTGCTAAAGAGAAATGATCACTATGAGTCAGACTCAATAGAATTGGATCCATTCCAAATAGCGAGAATTAGGATTCTTGATCCCTCTCAATCTCTCTTTCAATTCGAGGATCCAGAGAGGTGTTTTCATAGTCATCTCCGAATATTTGCCATCTCGGAATATTTTCGATTTCATTTTTCTATGATATGTCTTTCTATATGAAAATTGGTTATTTACGATGTACGATGATCCCTGTTAAGCATCCATGGCTGAATGGTTAAAGCGCCCAACTCATAATTGGTAAATTTGCGGGTTCAATTCCTGCTGGATGCACACGAACGGGAACATTCCATAAGTCTATTGGAACTGGCTCTCTATCCATGGAATCTCATCCATCATCCATACATAACGAATTGGTATGGTATATTCATACCATAACATAAGAACAATAAGAACTCGAATTCTTATCGATACTGGAACTCAGAGCATAGGAGGGAAAGTCGATTTATGGATGGAATCAAATACGCAGTATTTACAGAAAAAAGTCTTCGTTTATTGGGAAAGAATCAATATACTTTTAATGTCGAATCGGGATTCACTAAGACAGAAATAAAGCATTGGGTCGAACTCTTCTTTGGTGTTAAGGTGGTAGCTGTGAATAGCCATCGACTACCTGGAAAAGGTAGAAGAATAGGACCTATTCTGGGCCATACAATGCATTACAGACGTATGATCATTACCCTTCAACCGGGTTATTCTATTCCACTTCTAGATAGAGAAAAAAACTAAAGGAGAATACTTAATAATACGGCGAAACATTTATACAAAACACCTATCCCGAGCACACGCAAGGGAACCGTAGACAGGCAAGTGAAATCCAATCCACGAAATAATTTGATCCATGGACGGCACCGTTGTGGTAAAGGTCGTAATTCCAGAGGAATCATTACCGCAAGGCATAGAGGGGGAGGTCATAAGCGCCTATACCGTAAAATAGATTTTCGACGGAATCAAAAAGACATATCTGGTAGAATCGTAACCATAGAATACGACCCTAATCGAAATGCATACATTTGTCTCATACACTATGGGGATGGTGAGAAGAGATATATTTTACATCCCAGAGGGGCTATAATTGGAGATACTATTGTTTCTGGTACAAAAGTTCCTATATCAATGGGAAATGCCCTACCTTTGAGTGCGGTTTGAACTATTGATTTACGTAATTGGAAGTAACCAATTAGGTTTACGACGAAACCTAGAAATCGATCACTGATCCAATTTGACTACCTCTACGGGATAGACCTCAACAGAAAACTGTTGAGTAACGGCAGCAAGTGATTGAGTTCAGTAGTTCCTCATAGAAAATTATTGGCTCTAGAGATATGGTAATATGGAGAAGACAAAATTGTTTGAAGCACGCACAGAACCGGAAGCGCCCCTTGTTTCAAACGAGAGGAGGACGGGTTATTCACATTTAATTTGATGGTCAGAGGCAAATTGAAAGCTAAGCAGTGGTAATTAAGACCCCCGGGGGAAAATAGGGATGTCTCCTACGTTACCCATAATATGTGGAAGTATCGACGTAATTTCATAGAGTCATTCGATCTGAATGCTACATGAAGAACATAAGCCAGATGACGGAACGCAGAGACCTAGGATGTAGAAGATCATAACATGAGCGATTCGGCAGATTTGGATTCCTTTCCTATATATCCACTCATGTGGTACTTCATCATATGATTCATATAAGATCCATCTGTCTAGAGATCGTCATATACATCTAGAAAGCCGTATGCTTTGGAAGAAGCTTGTACAGTTTGGGAAGGGGTTTTTTGAGAGAAAAGAAGAATCTACTTCAACCGATATGCCCTTAGGCACGGCCATGCATAACATAGAAATCACACGTGGAAGGGGTGGGCAATTAGCTAGAGCAGCAGGTGCTGTAGCGAAACTCATTGCAAAAGAGGGTAAATCGGCCACTTTAAGATTACCATCTGGGGAGGTCCGTTTAGTATCCCAAAACTGCTTAGCAACAGTCGGACAAGTGGGTAATGTTGGGGTGAACCAAAAAAGTTTGGGTAGAGCCGGATCTAAGTGTTGGCTAGGTAAACGCCCCGTAGTAAGAGGGGTAGTTATGAACCCTGTGGACCACCCCCATGGGGGCGGTGAAGGGAAAGCTCCCATTGGTAGAAAAAAACCCACAACCCCTTGGGGTTATCCTGCGCTTGGAAGAAGAACTAGGAAAAGGAAAAAATATAGCGATAGTTTTATTCTTCGTCGCCGTAAGTAAATACGTAACTAGGAATATGGAAAATTGCATTTTTGGAATTTGCAATAATGCGATGGGCGAACGACGGGAATTGAACCCGCGCATGGTGGATTCACAATCCACTGCCTTGATCCACTTGGCTACATCCGCCCCTTATCCAGCTAAAGGATTTTTTTCTTTTTTCCATTGATCATTATTCTATTTATTCTGACCTCCGTACTTCGATCGAGATATTGGACATAGAATGCCACTCTTTAAAAAGGAAAAAAGGAGTAATCAGCTGTGACACGAAAAAAAACGAATCCTTTTGTAGCTCATCATTTATTGGCAAAGATAGAAAAGGTCAATATGAAGGAGGAGAAAGAAACAATAGTAACGTGGTCCCGGGCATCTAGCATTCTACCCACAATGGTTGGCCATACAATCGCGATTCATAATGGAAAGGAACATATACCTATTTACATAACAAATCCTATGGTAGGTCGCAAATTGGGGGAATTCGTGCCTACTCGGCATTTCACGAGTTATGAAAATGCAAGAAAGGATACTAAATCTCGTCGTTAACTGAATTCTGAATAGAAAGATTAAGAAGAAAAAAAGATTCAAAATAAAGTAAAGGTAGGCGGGGAATAACCTTATTTATGACAAGTTTCAAACTAGTAAAGTATATCCCTAGGATAAAGAAGAAGAAAAGTGGGCTAAGGAAACTCGCAAGGAAAGTTCCAACCGATCGTCTACTTAAGTTCGAGAGAGTTTTCAAAGCACAAAAACGTATCCCTATGTCTGTTTTCAAAGCACAAAGAGTTCTTGACGAGATTCGCTGGCGTTACTACGAGGAAACTGTTATGATACTGAACCTCATGCCCTATCGAGCATCTTATCCCATCTTAAAGTTGGTTTATTCGGCAGCCGCAAATGCTACTCATTATAGGGATTTCGACAAAGCGAATTTATTTATTACTAAAGCCGAAGTCAGTAGGAGTACTATTATGAAGAAATTCAGACCTCGAGCTCGAGGACGTAGTTTCCCCATAAAAAAAAGCATGTGTCATATAACAATTGTACTAAATATAGTAAAGAAATCTAAATAACCTTTAGATCCATCTAAGATTTCGATTCCCAGTAAAAAAAATATAGAATAGAAAAATATGGGACAAAAAATAAATCCACTCGGTTTCAGACTTGGTACAACCCAAAAACACCATTCCTTTTGGTTCGCACAACCAAAAAATTATTCTGAAGGTCTACAGGAAGATAAAAAAATAAGGGATTGTATCAAGAACTATATACAAAAGAATAGGAAAAAGGGCTCGAATAGAAAAATAGAATCAGACTCAAGTTCCGAAGTAATTACACATAATAGAAAAATGGACTCAGGTTCAAGTTCCGAAGTAATTACACATATAGAAATCCAAAAAGAAATCGATACGATCCACGTCATAATCCATATTGGATTCCCAAATTTATTAAAGAAAAAAGGAGCAATCGAAGAATTAGAGAAAGATCTACAAAAGGAAATTAACTCTGTAAACCAGAGATTTAATATTTCTATCGAAAAAGTTAAAGAACCTTATAGACAGCCTAACATTCTTGCAGAATATATAGCTTTCCAATTAAAAAATAGAGTTTCATTCCGAAAGGCAATGAAAAAAGCCATTGAATTAACTAAAAAAGCAGATATAAGGGGAGTAAAAGTAAAAATTGCGGGTCGTCTCGGAGGAAAAGAAATTGCACGCGCCGAATCTATTAAAAAGGGTAGACTTCCCCTCCAAACAATTCGCGCTAAAATTGATTATTGCTGCTATCCAATTCGGACTATCTATGGAGTATTAGGTGTAAAAATTTGGATATTCGTAGACGAAGAATAAGTAATCTTGTCTTCGGATTCTGTCCATTGATAGAATAAAAAATGACAAGAGACTTTTTTCCTGAAATCCCTGCAAAAGAAGAAATTATACCTCTTTCTATAAGATTTAATGAAAATTGATAAATCATTTAATATAATTGCTATGCTTAGTGTGTGACTCGTTATTTTTTTCTTTTTTTTAAGAAAAAAACTTAGTAATTATAGAAAATTAACTAATAACCAACCTATTGCTTCGTATTGTCGAGATCCTAACTAAGAAACAGTCACTATATGAATAAATACCTCTATCATAACATAAATGAGTAGATGTGTCATATAGTTGTAGCAACTGCAATTTTTTCTCTAAAAAAGAAAAGGGATTCTAGGTTGTGAAGCAAAACTAAAGGGATGTGGATAAAGGGAGGGATGATAGAAAGAAGGAAGAGGAAATAAATAAGATATAGGATTCCACTATGTATGGTCTATGAATTACATCATAAAAGGCAATGTGATAAAGCATCAATATAATAAAAATAATAGAGAATTAAAAATTGTAACTTGAAACAAGAACTACAAATTTAAAGCAATAATAAAGAGCCGCCCGGGTTAATAAAACTGAGAAAATTAACTCGGAAAGAAATTTTTTGGAAGCTCCGTTGCGGGATTCAGACCTAACCATTCAAGGAGAAGCAGTGGGAACGACAGAACCTATGATTCCATAGGATTTTATTGAAAAGAATCCTAACACTTCATTGGGTGGGATGGCGGAACAAACCAAAAAAATTGTCTTATTTGGTAAGTTTATAAATTAACAAATAAGACAGGAAAGAGTAAATATTCGCCCGCGAAATTCTTATTGAATTAGAATACTTTACCGCGATTCAATAAGAGTAAAAATAAGGATTTTTTTAAGAAGGATTACATTATCTATAAATATAGAATTTAGATAAATATACACACACATCTGGATATATTCTAGATCTTCTTTTTTGACTATATATTATATTTTTCTGTTTTAACAAATTCAATATAAAAAAAACCGAACTTTTTCTATTATCTATTAATGTGTATCTATCCGTACCGTAATATTTTGGAATATTATGAATTAGAGAAATTTACATGCTTTCTGATTCCATTCGCGAGGAGCTGGATGAGAAGAAACTCTCATGTCCAGTTTTGCAGTAGAGATGGAACTAAGAAAGAGAACCATCGACTATAACCCCAAAAGAACCAGATTTCGCAAACAACATAGAGGAAGAATGAAAGGAAAATCCTGCCGAGGCAATCGTATTTGTTTTGGTAGATATGCTCTTCAAGCACTTGAACCCGCTTGGATCACGGCGAGACAGATAGAAGCAGGACGAAGAGCAATAACACGATATGCACGTCGTGGTGGAAAAATATGGGTACGTATATTTCCCGACAAACCGGTTACACTAAGACCCACGGAAACACGTATGGGCTCGGGAAAGGGGTCCCCCGAATATTGGGTATCCGTTGTTAAACCTGGTCGTATACTTTATGAAATGGGGGGAGTATCTGAAACTGTAGCTAGAGCAGCTATCTCCATAGCTGCCAGTAAAATGCCCATACGAAGTCAATTTATTCGATTAGAGATATAGAACCCTAAAAGGGGTATGGAAGATAAAAAAAAATGCTCGGTTTTTCTTTCTGGAAAGACAATATTTCTTTCATCCTTTTGCATTGAAATAACAAATTGAAATCAAAATAATATGATTCAACCTCAGACCCTTTTAAATGTAGCAGATAATAGTGGAGCTCGAAAATTGATGTGTATTCGAGTCATAGGAGCTGCTGGTAATCAGCGATATGCTCGTATTGGTGATGTTATTGTTGCTGTAATCAAAGACGCATTGCCCCAAATGCCTCTAGAAAGATCCGAAGTAATTCGAGCTGTAATTGTACGTACATGTAAAGAGTTCAAATGCGAAGACGGTATAATAATCCGCTATGATGACAATGCTGCGGTTATAATTGATCAAAAAGGCAATCCAAAAGGAACTCGAGTTTTTGGCGCGATTGCCGAGGAATTGAGAGAATTGAATTTTACCAAAATAGTTTCATTAGCTCCTGAAGTATTATAAATACTAGTAGGCGAAATTGAGACCAAAGAATTAATTTAGTAGATTGTGTTTTACGTATATGTTTTAAAATCCAAAATGAAAAAAAAAAAAAGAAAACATGTTGATTATAGAAAAATTAGGAGGAACCTAGAATTAGAGTCTTATGGGCAAGGACACTATTGCTGATTTACTAACCTCTATAAGAAATGCGGAC
>NW_028260368.1:1078881-1112371 GCF_056163025.1 Triticum urartu | reverse complement strand
TATGATCTCTTCCCGAACCAAACATGAATCTTTCGATTCATTTGGCTCTCACGCTCCTTTTTTTTTTTTCTATAGCTATTTCCATATCTTTTTTTTAAGTAATGAGCCTATCCTCTATCTTCTTTTTTATGTTTATATTTCAATATACCGAAACCTATATAAGACTAGATAAATATTAAGAGGACTCTTCCGCCTAGATAAAAATATATCATGGTCAGCAAAGTTGTTTCTTTATTTTTATTTGCCCTCTAGTTAATAATTTCAATTTCATTAAGAAAAACTAACTAAATAAATGGAAAATGAAAATTAATAGAATTCTTTTTTATTTTTTTTTTCTTCAAATCCAAAAAATTTCTCTTTTTTATACATAGGTCGTCGATTCGGCATTGGTTAAAAAAGGGCAGGGTGCCCCCTTTTTTTTCTAGTAAATAGTTCAAACCATTTTATCGATATGAGTGTTCTATATCAGATAAATTTTACATTAGCTATTTCCCGTTTAAATTGGTACTAATACTAATATAGTTGTAGAAAGAGTACCTCTTTTTGCCTGGACTTCAAGCAGTTTAGCTTTAACCGTGTTAATGGTCTCACATTCTTGGTTTATAGAGAATCAAAGTTGATTTACCAATGAGTCGCGAAATGCTATGGTTCTTCCATATGATTTCTGAATTTATTCAGAAGTAATTCGTCGAGATCGTGCACCCTTTTCTTATTTATCCGAAAAATACTAAAAAATATTATAAAGTGCAGCCGGATAGATCCAATCTATTCTTGAAATAGACAACTCGCACACACTCCCTTTCCAAAAAAAATCAAAACACCAACCACTACAGTTAGATTTATTAGATTTGTTGCTAAAATATCGGTATTAAGCCCGAAACTGCCAGCGGATGGCCAGTGAGCTAAAAAAACGAAAGAATGGGTTACATTTTTCATATGCTCTCCTCTTATAGATAGGACGAACAAAGAACAAAGTTTTTCGATCACTTACTTCGCTCGCCCTTTTTTGATCGGTTTTTTTAATGCAAATAGATTCAATCTAGTAATTTCTTTTAGATTAAGTCTTACGTCTTGTTTGACCGGTGAAAGACTTCCTTTGTTGAAATGTTCTGTTCCCAAAATTCCTAAAATAAAAGGAAAAAACTTTCCACTTTCCTAAACTAAGGACGGGAAATAAGAAGGTGAGCATATCTTCTAAATTAATAATACTCAACTCAGCCCTTCCTAGAATGGGGTATTATCTGTCCCGATAAATAGATAATTCCAGGAGTAATAAATAGGAGTAAATTAAATAAAGTATTGATATAATTGGAATTGTGGAAGCAAATACCAATTTACTAAAAAAAGAAAAAAGTATCTAATCGAAATCGAAAGAATTTTTTTTTTAAGATTAAACAAAAGGGTTCGCAAATAAAAGCGCTAGTGCCACAACTAGTCCATAAATTGTTAAAGCTTCCATAAAAGCTAGACTAAGCAATAAAGTACCTCGTATTTTACCTTCTGCTTCTGGCTGTCTCGCAATACCTTCTACAGCTTGTCCTGCAGCAGTACCTTGACCAACTCCAGGTCCAATAGAAGCAAGCCCTACGGCCAATCCAGCAGCAATAACAGAAGCAGCAGCAATTAGTGGATTCATGGTGAGTAGTTCCTCGTGTCAAAAAAAAGAAATGGTTAAGGATACAATCAACCAATAAATTCTTACTTCTAAGCTCTATTGGGGAGAAGTAAAGTAACTAAAAAGTACAAATTGAAATCAAATTGAAATGATAATGTGAATTGTCCGAACTACATAGAAGGGAATTCCATATCCATATATCGGATTAGATAATGAATCTAACCTAGGAATATATAATATAATATCCTATATATATACATTTGTTTCTTCTATTTTGTTTGCATATTTTCTCATTTTCTATTGAATCGGATTCTAAAATCATTGCTTAAAGTGGAAACCTGCATAAAAGAGGACTCCACTTATAGACATTAAGGATATTATAGTATAGATCTAGCCTGACTCCACCCTCCTTAATGCATATATACTTTGAAAATTCCATAATATAGTCTATTCTATTCTCTCTCCTACAACTCTAGGCTATATATTCATACGCATTTCTAACTATTTTTTTGCAACCAAGCAGATTATCTGGAACCATGCATGAATTGAGCTAAGCTGCAAAAAAAAAAAATACTATTTCCAAAAAGAGTCAATTCAATGATGACCCTCCATGGATTCACCTATATAGGCTGCGGCTAATGTTGCAAAAATAAGAGCTTGAATACCGCTTGTAAATAATCCAAGAAACATGACCGGTATAGGGATTACTAAGGGGACTAAAGAAACAAGAACAACAACGACTAATTCATCCGCCAATATATTCCCGAAAAGTCGAAAGCTAAGCGATAATGGTTTTGTGAAATCTTCTAGGATGTTAATTGGTAAAAGGATTGGAGTTGGTTTAATATATTTCTCGAAATAGCTCAATCCTTTTTTGCTAAGACCAGCATAAAAATATGCCGCTGACGTGAGTAAAGCTAAAGCAACAGTAGTATTTATATCATTCGTGGGCGCTGCTAATTCCCCATGGGGTAACTCTATAATTTTCCAAGGTAAAAGAGCACCCGACCAATTCGAAACAAAAATAAAAAGGAACATAGTTCCAATAAAGGGAACCCAGGGACCATATTCTTCTCCAATCTGAGTTTTGCTCAAGTCTCGAATAAACTCAAGGACATATTCAAAAAAATTCTGACCGTCGGTCGGGATGGTTTGTGGATTCCGAACAGCTATGACAACTGAACCTAGCAAGATAGTAATTACGACCCAAGAAGTGATGAGTACTTGGGCATGAATTTGGAAACCTCCTATTTGCCAATAGAAGTGTTGGCCTACTTCTACACCCGATATATCGTATAACCCCTTGAGTGTTTTAATGGAACAAGGTATAATATTCATATTGTCCTCTGATAAAAATTGAACTTCAAAAAAGGAATTCTTTTGATTCAACCATCTCTTTCTCAACTCAGCAACTTGAAGTATTAATCTTATATTTAGGATACCAAGAAAGCACATCAGATCATAATATATATCAATACCCTCTAATATATATCAATATTCCCCTTCTTTTTTCTATGCAAAAAAAATTCTATGCAAAAAAAAAGATATAGTAAAGTAAGTGATTCCATAAATTTACGCAGTTGCCCAAGAATTCACTATATATTCTTAATCAACGATTTCTTATATAGAGAGAACGGCCCTCACAAATTGAAAATACTAATTTGTTAAGAATCAATCGAATTGAAGTCATAGTGTCATCGTTGGCTGGAATCGATATATTCGCGAGATCCGGGTCACAATTTGTATCGACTAAAGAAATAGTAGGAATCCCCAAAATGGCACATTCCCGAAGAGCTATATACTCTTTTTGCTGATCAAGGACGATCACAATGTCTGGCAATCTCGTCATATATTTGATCCCGCCGAGATACCTTTGCAAAGTAGATAATTTTCTCTTCAAGATTGCCACATCTCTTTTTGGGAGATGGTGGAATTTTCCCATTTTTTCTTCTGCTCTTAAGTCTCTAAATTGAGAAAGTCTAGTTTTCGTAATCGACCAATTCGTTAACATACCACTGAACCACTTTTTATTAACATAATGACAACGAGCCCTTATTGCAGCTGATGCTACTAAATCTGTTGCTCTTTTTTTGGTACCAACAATTAAGAAACTTTTTCCCTGACTTGCTGCATCAAAAACTAAATCACAAGCTTCTGATAAAAAACGAGCCGTTCTAGCGAGATTTATAATATGAGTACCTTTACGCTTTGCCGAAATGTAAGGGGCCATTTTAGGATTCCATTTCTTAATACCATGACCAAAATGAACTCCTGCTTCTATCATCTCTTTCAAATTAATGTTCCAATATCTTCTTGTCATTTTTTCCACACTTCCTTTTTTTTAATCCTACCATTCCATTACGGAATTTAGTTCTTTTTGAAGATTAAGAAAGATCCGAAATAGCTTGAAATAAATAATAATTGTTCCGAGAGAACCTTGTACTAAGATAAGAGTTGGCCATTGATACATGGTATAAACATAACCACCTTAATGAATTAACTGACTTGTTTTACTTATTAAAATAAAAATCTTAAAAATCTAAAATTTGACCTGTTAGTGTTCTAAGTTCAAAAGTCTAGTAAAGTAAAAAATATTTTTATGGGGGTTCTTATGTCTCATAAAAATTGTTTGTTACGTCAGAATCTGAAGAAACTAATTCTGTATGGAGAAACAAAAAATCTCTCATTTCCGACGCGAATAGATTTTTTTTTTTTATTTCGAAATAAAGGTTCTTGTCTTGTGGGGAACGATGCACAAATTTTTGGAATCCGGTACCAACAGGTATAATCCCCCCCAGAACTACGTTTTCTTTCAAGCCTTTCAACCAATCAATGCGACCTCGTAGGGCAGCTTTTGCTAAAACTCGAGCAGTTTCTTGAAAACTTGCTTCAGATATGAAACTTTGGGTATTCAGGGAAGCCCTTGTTATTCCCAATAAGATTGCCCGATAATAGATCGATTCATCCAAAGCTCGTCCTGCTCGTTCCGCTCGCAATAGTCCGATTAATTCCCCAGGCGAAAAAACATTAGACATTCCATCTTCGGAAACCCGCACTTTTGATGTTACTTGGCGTATAATAATCTCTATATGTCTATTATGGATCTGTACCCCTTGGGATCGATAAACCTTTTGGATTTTATTAACCAAAGAGATACGACTTTGGGCTATGGTTAGCTCAGCTCCAATCAAGAATCCCCAAGGGACCCCAAGAATTCTTGGTATACGCTCATTCCAATCCTCAATTCTCCTTTCGAGATTCGGGGATAATGAATCAATTGAACGCGCTTCAAAGATTTGTTCCACTTTTGGAAGACCTTGCGTTATGTCACTAGATCTCGATTTTTCATATATAAACGTAACTAACCTATCTCCCTTGTAAAGGATTTCTCCATAATGACCATTAACAGTTGCTCCTGTAGTGGCCAAATAAGGTTTAGCTGCTCTTATAACAAAGGAATTCATATTTACAATGAAAATTTGACCGGATTTTTTTATGTGCGATTTAAATAGACATACATTTTCACAAATAAATTGTCCAAGGTGAATTATTGCCAATGTCTCTTCCCAAGAATCATGATGGACAATAGTGACAATTCAAAAGGAATGGATCCAACATTATGTTACTATCGAAATTAGAAATCCTTTTATTTTCATCTATTAAAGAGTATTTAAGTTCTTGAAGTACTTGGAAGGTTTGTTTTAAATTGTCAACGAACAAATATTTTTTTAACAGGATTTTATTATGCGTTAGTAAATAGTAAGATGAAGAAAAATGCGATATACTAGCTACAATAGCGCCTAAGGGCCCAAAAATTTCTCGAATAGGAATTCTAGGATTCCATTCTTTTATCGCATTGGGATGTTTTGAATTCTTGAATAAACCAATTCGAGAACAGTTGGATGCCGACAAAATCATCAAAGAGTGGTATTCTTTATTTCGATTCAACAAAGTGCCAATAGCTTCTGGATGTTGGCTAAGTGATTCAATCTTCGCCTTGGAATAAAAAGAATTGATATTGGCGCGATCTAACCTATTATGGGGAATCGGTCCTGCACTTGTCCTACCATACCTTTTTCGTGTATACGAAATAGTGGACTTGACTAACTCAATTCTTAGGAAATCGCGAATAAGATCATTTGCTCTTACCTCAACAAGGGAAGCACCAGCCTTTTCTTTTTCTTCTTGTTCCCAATTCACTACTAAGCAAGTTCTAACAAATTGACTATTTGTGTGATAAATTCTTTGAGTTAACTTGCTATTTTCATGAGAAATAAAATTGACAAGTCGAATTTGGAGATTATTTTCTTCTTGCAAGAGATCCTGCGGGAAAAGTGTTGCTAAATTTCTTCCTTCGTCCATTTCATATGCCACTGTAGGGCGAACGGAAACAAAATACTTTTCCTTGCTCTTGAGAATTTTTTTCCGTTGAACATAGACCCAATTTTTCCTTTTTTTTGATTCCTTAGAATCTTTTTTTTGTCTTTCTGGCGGTATCAAACAGCCACCTAATATCTTATCCGCCTCTTCAGGAAAATGAATATCTCCGGAAAATATTTTGAGTTCCGTATGGCTTTTTTTTCTCTTCACTCGGACCAGTCCGCCTAGTCGACTTCTTGTATTTTTTGTGAGTTGTGTATTCACTCCAATAATACTATTGTCAAGTATCTTTAGGGATGAAGATCTCGGCAAGATATGAAGTTCTTGAAGAATGAAAAAAAACCGATCTACTTCTTTTTGGTATTTTAGACTAAATTCTTTTGTTCCTCGATGCTCAATCAAACCCTCTTTTTTTAAGATGGAATCTTCCTCTGGGCTCTCGTATTCGTCCTCTGAATCTTCTTCTGAGTCTTCCTCTAAAGTACCATATTTTTCCTCTGCGCTTTCCCCGGGGCTGCCATATTCGTCTTCTGAGTCTTCCTCTAGAGTTCCATATTCGTCCTCTTGGGTCCTATATTTGCTCTCTGGGCTCCCATATTCCTCTTCTGAGTCTTTCTCTAAAGTCCTATATTCGTTCTCTGGGTTCCCATATTCGTTTTCTGGGCTCCCATATTCGTCTTCTAGGGTTTCATATTCGTATTCGTCTTCTAGGATTCCATATTTAGATTCTTCTAGGGTTTCATATTCATATTCGTCCTCTCGGGTCCTGTATTCGTCTTCTAGGGTCTCATATTCCTCTTCTGAGTCTTCCGCTCGAGTCCTATATTCTTCTTCTAGGGTCCTATATCTAAATTTAACAATTCCTGAACCCTTTTTATCTTTTCTGTATCGGGGATCGTCAAAATAAGCAAAAATAGTATTTCTACGTAAAACACCCATAAGGGGGATTTCAATCGAAATCCCAAAACAGGATATTAGTTCTTTCTCTTGTTCTTGATGATATTGTAATGGAATGACGAACCTATTTCTTCGCTTTTTCGCCAACAAATCTGAATTATCTTGAAAAATAGAAGGATAGATAAAATTCCAATGGCCATTGGACATGATTCGATCCGACGTTGAATAATCAAGAATTTCCCTATCTTTTTTACCATAAGTATTCATTTGATCTTGATCCTTGTGGAGTGAAAAAGACGCTATACTGGATCTGCACATACTTACTGACAATATCCATAAATGGCTTGTTTTTGGTAATCGGCGAAGATTACCATATTGATATTCGGGCGCATGGTAAACATCAGTACTCCAGTGCATTTCGCCGTCTGATTCAGAATAAATATGCTTTTGTACCCTTTCTTTAAAATGTAAAGTGGACGTTCCGGCACGAATCTCCGCAATTACTTGTTCGGATTTTACATATTGATCATTTTGCACTAGAATCAAGCTTTTTGAGGGAATATTCACACTATATAGAATATCTTGACTCTGAATAGTTACATGCAAGTCTATATAACATAGAAAAGCAGGCTGCCCATGACGGGTACGTGTGGGGTGAACCAAATTCTCATTGAATTTTATTTTTCCATTCGAAGGGGATCGTACAAGGTCGGCAGTACCCCCTGTGAATACTCCGCCAGTATGAAAAGTTCTTAATGTTAGTTGAGTCCCTGGCTCCCCAATTGATTGACCTGCAATAATACCTACGGCTTCTCCCAATTCGACCAGATCACTATGAGTAGGACTCCGGCCATAGCATAATTGACAGATCCAAGAAGTGCTTCGGCAAGTAAAGGGGGTTCTAATATATATTGGTTGTGCTCGAAATGGTTGTGCTCGAAAGGCAGTTATGAATCGATTGACTAATCCAATTCCAATATCTTGATTTCGCGCGGCAATGCATCGTGAACCGATATATATATCGTCTGCTAATACACGACCAATTAGTGTTTGGACAAAAAGTTTTTCCGTCATCCCATTTTGAGGACTTACAGAAATACCTCGGATAGTACCACAATCTCTTCTACGCACAATAATATGTTGAACTACTTCAACAAGTCTACGTGTAAGATATCCAGCATCTGCTGTTCGCACAGCAGTATCTACAACCCCTTTGCGGGCTCCATAGCAGGAAATTATATATTCTGTCAAAGAAAGTCCCTCGCGTAAATTGCTTTGAATAGGTAAATCAATCATTTGTCCTTGAGGGTCCGACATTAATCCTCTCATACCTACTAATTGGTGTACTTGAGATGCATTTCCTCTGGCTCCTGAAAAAGACATTAGATAGACTGGATTAGAAGGATCCGTTATCCGAAAATTTGAATTCATTTCTTGTTTCAAATATTCACTTGTCGCATACCATATCTCAACAGATTGGCGTAATTTTTCTACCGCGTGTACAGCCCCATAATAATAGTGTTTCTCCAAAAGAAAACTCTGTTGTTCCGCGTCTTGGACTAACCATCCCTTAGAGGGTATTGTTAAAAGATCCTCGATTCCTAACGAAATCGATGTAGTAGTGGCTTGATGGAAGCCCAGAGTCTTTAGTTGATCCAGTATATGGGATGTATATCCCATTCCAAAATGATCTATTAATCTGCTAATAAGTCGTTTCATACCAGTTCCGTCTATCTCTTTATTATGAAAGACCAGATTGGCCCGTTCCGCCATACATAAGTACCCCCTTTTCGGCTGAGTAGGATTCGACAATTGCTGAGTAGGATTCGACAATGGGCCTGAGTCAGTGATTCGAAAATTTAATTAACTTAATTGCCTCAATCTCAATCTGGATTCGCGTGGCAAATAATGATGATACTAGGGAAATCGGAATGCCCCCCGAAAGGGGAGGGGCATCGCCGAATCTAACTTTCTTGTTTAGGTAGTGTATGAATAGGCCTGACTAAATCCTTGTATGGCTTCCTCTATTTCTCTATAAAAAGAAATATGACCAAGAGTGGTTCGAATGTATATCGAACGAATTTCTTTTTTTCTATTTCCCATTATTAGATAGTGGGCATAAATCTCATGATAAGTCCCCAAAGATTCATATTGAACTTCAATCGGAACTTCTCTTGACCCAATGACGCGTTGATCCAGGTTCCATCGTAGCCACAAGGGACTATCTAAACTGATTAGTTTTTGTCTATAAGCTCCCAGTGCATCATAAGAACTAGAAAAATGGGGTTCTTTATCTTTCCTATATTTAAAATTATTATTATTATTGTAATTTACTTTTAGATTTGGGTAGTTTCTGCAACTATTATATCTATTTGCACAAATACCTCGACGCTTTCCAATCGTTAATACATAAAGCCCGATAAGCATGTCTTGGGTTGGTACGCAAATAGGATCCCCAATAGCGGGAGATAAGAGATTCATATGAGAAAACATAAGTAAACGGGCTTCTGCCTGAGCTTCCAAGGATAAAGGTAGATGAACAGCCATTTGATCTCCATCAAAGTCCGCATTGAAACCCTTACACACTAATGGGTGTAAAGAAATAGTACGCCCCTCTACTAAAGTGGGTTGAAAGGCCTGTATGCCTAATCTATGCAGGGTAGGTGCTCTATTTAACAGTACAGGATGTCCCCGCATAACTTCTTGAAGTATTTCCCATACAATGGGTTCTTTTTCCCAAATTTTCCTTTTAGCAATCCTTACATTAGAAGTGGCGCGTTTCGTGATTAAATCGCGAATTACAAATAGCTGAAAAAGCTTTATTGCTATCTCTAGAGGTAATCCACATTGATGTAATGAAAGCGAAGGACCCACAACAATGACAGAACGCCCCGAGTAATCGACCCGTTTCCCAAGCAGAGTCTCGCGAAACCTTCCCTCTTTACCTTCAATTACATCTGAAAGTGATTTGTATACTTTATTGTGACCATCCCTCGTCGGTTGCCCGCGGGACCCACTATCAAGAAGTGTATCCACGGCTTCTTGTACCAATTTTTCCTGGCACATTACTAAATCTGCTGGCGCTAATTCACTTCTTTTTAATAGATAGGCAAGATTGTTGTTCCGACGGATAACTCTCTTATAAAGTTCATTAATGTCTGAAGTCACTACTTTATCTCCAGACCTATAAACAATAGGTCTCAATTCGGGAGGAAGAACCGGTAATAAGCACAAAACCATCCATTCTGGTTCTACATTTGTTTGAATAAAATGTTTCGCCAATTGCATGCGTCTAATCAAAAAAACTTTTCTTATTCGTCTTTTTCTATCTTCCCACTCATCTCCACTATACCCCTCGTCTTCTAATTCCTTCCATTCGACCAAAGAATTCTCTATAATAATTCGCAAATCCAAATCTGCTAATTGTTCTCTAATAGCACCTGCTCCTGTCGCAATTTCCCGATTTCGAAATGTTGCAAAGCCTGGGGTAGAAAAAAAGGGAGAAATGCTGTGGTTACAGGATGCAATTTCCTCTTCGAATAAACCTCGTAATCGTAAAAAAGTGGGTTTTTTAGTGCTGGGCCTAGCAAAAGAGAAATCGCCGTATACTAGGCCCTCCAACTTCTTAAGAGGTTTATCTAAAAGATTCGCGATATAACTAGGAAGACCTTTCAAATACCACACATGAGTCACGGGACATGCGAGTTTGATGTATCCCATTTGATATCTTCGTATCCGAGAATCCACAAATTCGACCCCGCATTTTTGGCAAAATCTTTCGTCTTCGTTTTCAGCTCCGCTCGCTCGAGAATTGCCACAAGCGCAAATCCCGCTTTTTATGGGTCCAAAGATTCTTTCGCAAAACAATCCATCTTTTTCTGGTTTATCGGTTTTATAATGAAAAGTAGAGGGCCTTGTGACTTCGCCAACGACTTCTCCATTAGGTAGGTTTTTGTTAGCCCAAGCCTTTATTTGTTGAGGGGAAACGAGTCCAATTTGAAGTTGTTGATGTTTATATTGGTCAATCATAAAATAGAAATAAGAAAAGAATTTATATTTATTCCGATCAAACTTCCTCCCTATTAACCTGGAAGTTCTTTTCAGATACAAGGAAATGATTCAGTTCTAGAGCCAAAGATCGTAGTTCTCGAACGAGCACTCGAAAAGATTCTGGAGGATCCTCATGATTAGGTATTCTTTTTCCCCAGATCGTAGCATTAAGTATTTCTTGGCGAGCTATAAGATGGTCAGATTTATAAGTAAGTATCTCTTGTAAAATATGAGCAACACCAAATCCTTCTAAAGCCCAAACTTCCATTTCTCCTACTCGTTGTCCCCCTTGCTTGGCTCTTCCTCTAACCGGTTGTTGTGTAACAAGTGAGTAGGGCCCAGTAGAACGCCCATGAATTTTCTCATCAACTTGATGAATTAATTTTAAGATATAGGACTTCCCTATTAGAACAGGTTGCTCAAAGGGGTCGCCTGTTCTTCCATCAAATATTCTGCTTTTTCCCGGGTACTCGGGTTCAAATACCCATGGATTTTTTGTTTCTTTACTGGCTTCATATAATTCTGAAAACACAAGTTTTCTTGAAGCCTCTTGCTCATATCTCTCATCAAAGGGTGCTATTCTATAATGTTTCTTTAGCAGATCCCCCGCTAATCCGAGCGAGCTTTCAAATATTTGTCCCACATTCATTCGGGAGGGTACTCCTAAGGGATTGAAGACCATATCAACGGGTGTTCCATCTTGCAAATAGGGCATATCTTGCCTAGGCAAAATTTTGGAAATGATCCCTTTATTCCCATGTCTTCCGGCTACTTTATCCCCAACTTTGATTTCACGTTTCTGTAAAATATATACACGAACCATTATGTCGAGCGGGTCCCTTTGGATCCATTTCACATCGATAACGCGCCCTCTTCCACCTATAGGTAATTTCAGAGAAGTTTCTTTTGAAGTGGAAACCTCAAGGCCAAATATGGCCCGTAATAATCCAGCTTCCGCGATATAAGATGATTCGCTCGCTATCTGAGGCGTTAATTTACCTACTAAAATATCACCAGTTTCTACCCAGGATCCCAACCTAACAACTCCATTTCTGTCCAAATTGCGGAGTAAATGTTCTTCTAGATGTGGTATTTCTTTAGTGATTTTTTCAGCGGAGCCCTGGCTTGTCGTATCCGTCTGAATTTCATATTTCCGGATGTGAAAAGAGGTATAAATATCTTCATATACCAAACGTTCGCTAATTAGTACTGCGTCTTCAAAATTGTAACCTTCCCATGGCATATAAGCTACTAATACGTTTTTTCCTAAAGCAAGTTCGCCCCCAATTGTAGCAGCTCCTTCTGCTAAAATTTGTCCTTTTTTAATGGATTTACCCCGTGGAACCCGGGGTTTTTGGTGCATACAAGTATTTTTGTTAGAGCGACGGTGGTTAACTAAAGGAATACTTATAGTCTTCCCACTACTTGATAAAAGTATCTTATGACTATCAGTAGAAATGATCTTTCCCTCGCGTTCGGCTATAATGGAAACCCTCGAATCTAGAGCTGTTTGGCGTTCCAATCCAGTTCCAACAATGCATTTCTCGGACCGAGAAAGCGGAACTGCTTGGCGCTGCATATTAGAACTCATTAAAGCCCGATTCGCATCATTGTGCTCAATAAAAGGAATGAGAGAACCCCCAATAGAAAAATATTGGAAAGGAAAAATACTTCTAACATGAATCTGTTCCCATGCAATAGTCAAGAATTCTTGACGGTATCTAGCCGGAACAACCTGTTCTTCCTGAATACCTTGATTCAAGGACAAAGAATTTCCTGCTGCTATCATATAATATTCATCTCTATTTGGTGATAGATAAACCACCTGTCTCTCTTTTTTTTCTTTTGCTTTCTCAGCAGATATTTCATAAAACGGACTCTCTATGGATCCCCACAAGTGATCAATTCTCGCATGAATTGTTAAGGATCCAGTAAGTCCAACATTGATTCCTTCAGACGTGTCAATTGGACAAATACGCCCATAGTGACTCGGATGAATATCTCGGCTCCGAAAACTTGCGGTTCTCCCCGTCAACCCTCCAGGACCTAAACAACTCACTTTTCGCCCATGAACAGTTTGTGTCAATGGATTCGTTTGATCAAAAACTTGAGATAACGGGTATGTGCCAAAAAAGGTCTCATAAGTAGTTATTAATAAAATTGAAGTTGAAGTTGGAGTTACCAAAGTTTGGGGAGTCGGTTTCGATTGACGTATGAATACTCTACGAATAGTTTTTTGAACTGCATGTTGTAAACGACCAAGAGCCAATCCGAATTGATCTTGTAACAGATCCGCAACCGAACGAATACGTTTATTTTTCAAGTGATTCATATCGTCATCGTCAAGTATACCCGTTCCAAATTTCATTCCAATCAAATGATCCGTAGCGGCCAATACATCTCGTGGTAACAAGAATGTATTGTTCTGAGGAATATCAAGATTAAGTCTCCGATTCATATTTCGTCGACCAATCCTTCCTAATTCACATTTTTGTTGAAAAAATTTCTTTTGTAATTCCTCGCATAAGGACTCCGAAAATACCAGGTCCCCACCTACACAAGCAAATTGTTGATAAAACTCCAAAATAGCTTTTTCTTTTGACTCAATCCTCTTCTTCTCTTTAGCATTCGGGAAAGACAAGAAAATTTCAGGGTAGGAAACATTATCCAGAATTTCTCTTAGATTCGAACCCATAGCTGATGATAGAACTAGAATAGATATCTTTTGTTTTCTACTCACGCGAGCCCATATCCTTTCTTTTTTATCAATTGCTAATTCCGATCTCCCCCCCCAATCTGATATTATAGTGCCAGTGTAGATAGAAATTCCCTTATGATCTAATTCCGAGCGGTAGTAAATACCAGGACTTAGCAATATTTGATTGATCACAATTCGGTATATTCCATTTATAATAAAGGTTCCTAAGGAATTCATTATAGGAATGTTTCCGATAGAAATGGTTTGCTTTTGCACATCGAAACCAAAAATTAATCTCGCAGATACATATAATTCGGAAGAATAGGTGAGTGATTCATACACAGCATCTCTTTCTTTTATCGAGGGTTCTAGCAGTTGATATCCTTTCGCAAATAATTGAAATGCAATTTCGTGATCTGGATCTTTAATTGTTGGAAACTTGTCAAGTTCTTCTGCCAAGGCTTGATTAATGAACCTACAAAATCCCTCGAATTGGATCTGACTAAATCCGGGTATTGTGGACATTCCCTCGTTTCCATTCCGGAGCATCTTAATCTTAAGTTTCCTGTTTATCAAAGAAAAATTCCATTATCAGCTCACTCTTCATCAATCCCTATGGATCGATCTAGCAATCATGGAATCTATATTCTGTTTACTGAATCACATGAAATTCTAGGGAACTCCACATACGTATTTCATATATGTATTTCATACATATGAATAGAGACCATTTGGACGAAAGTTCGAGTTTGCCAGGGGTACAAATGAAATGAAAATGAATTGATAAAACATTCCTACAAAAAAAATTCTGCCACTTATACTTTATGTTATGATATTCTAATCAGATTGGATGGCAAAGATTTCTCATTTTATCTCCTTTCTATGAATGTAATAAAGCCGTAATATAATATACTAGAAAGTTTGACTTTACTTCGATTTAGAATAGCGTGCTTACTTTAATTTCTCAAAATAATTTGAGGGTTCTTTTTTATTTCGGATCGGAGTAGTATAATTGCTAGAAAATTCAGTATTTCATTGTGGAATTCTAAAATAAAGTAAGTCCCTTTTTTAAGTACATGCCAATCTAGTTATCCACCTCTCCCCATATCCATGCTTTTCTTTTATCGTAATTTCACTTGGGTACGCCAAGATAGTCAGGTTATACTCTATATCAGAGCAAATTTCCTTTTTTTATTCAAGATATTTAATTTAATACTTTGAAAAATTAAAGCATGATTCCCCATAGAGATATGTACATAAAGGGGATCTTTGGATAATAATGCTGTTCGGACCTAAAGTTTACCTATACACGGATTAAGCATAAAGCCATAATATTTTATTATGCCATTGAAGGGGGGGGAGATAATACCGATTTAAGAGTAGTTCACTACTGCAATAAAAAAAAGAGAATTCTAGTTAACGGTTCCAATTTATTCTGAATTTTGCAGCCTGTGAATAGAAATCCACTTTTTCTTCTTTTTCATCTCAATAGAAAGAAATGGGAAGTTTTATTGTGTTAACAATGTATGTTTTAAGATAGAATCTATCGAGGAGAATAATAGAAACTGGATCAAAAAAAGCAGGAATAGATTTTTTGAAAAAGATTGGAAAAAAGTAAGTAGAATTATATTCAAAATAAAAGGGGCTTTTCGTAAGAAAACGTGGATGAATACTTGCTGTTTTCTAGATTTTTGATCGGATTTTTTGGCGGCATGGCCAAGCGGTAAGGCAGGGGACTGCAAATCCTTTATCCCCAGTTCAAATCTGGGTGCCGCCTGATCAATAAAATACTTAGGTTTTTTTTATAGTGCTGATCGAATTCGATAAATTTTTACTTCGCATAAGTTCGGGCAAGAGAGTAACTGGGCCTGCCGATACTGGGTTTAGAGAAACCATACCATAGTTCTATCCTCAAACTAGGGTTAGGGTTTGTTTTGACGGTAGTGGCCAAAATGGTTATCAATAGGGGTGAGGTAGTGTTTCCTTATTCTTTTATTATATGAATTTGAATTGGTTCTTAATTGAGATTCGATTTGATAATTTTAAAATACGAGGATAAGATGTCAGAAATCTTGGTATCCAAAGAAAGGTCCCTAAGGGGCATTCTTTTTTTTTTTCAATCTAAGATTCAAGAAGGGACTCCACGAAAGAATATCAAGACTTACTAATTATTATACATTTTTTTATCGTACATCTTATGTTACCTACATACACTAAAGTAAGGACTACTTAATTCTAACGAGAATCAGATTAAATAGGTCGATCAAAAATCAATTTAGGAGTTGTATTATGGATAAAATCTCTTCATTCTTTCATAGAATGATACAAAGCAAGGCTGCAGGGTTTAGGTCAAAAATAAACATTAGGTAAGGTAGGTATCCAATAAATATTTATCTATCGATAATTTTATGGTATATTCGGGCGTCCTTTGCTTAAAAAAAAAAAAAAGAGTAACAAAAGGAATAAAAAATCTTCCTATTCCCGCTTCTTCTATTCAGGACATCATTCCCGTACTCTTTCTTTTTTAAGGAAAAAAGGGCTATAGTATCTCGTATTTTTAATGCTCTCTAATTCTACCAGAATTCCTATAAGAATTTGTTAGGAGTAAATTCCTTGAACTGATTGATCCATGGCCTTAGGGCGGAATCCCTTTTTGACTCTGTACCCTTGATTCCACTATGATTATTGATCAATAGTAGAATAATCCCTTCATAGAAATAGGAGACATAATTTAGATGGATATAGTAAGTCTCGCTTGGGCTGCTTTAATGGTAGTCTTTACATTTTCTCTTTCACTAGTAGTATGGGGAAGGAGTGGACTCTAGGGATACTACTAATTGATTAAGTAATCAAATTGTTGTATCAATTCTTTTCTTTAATGGATCATTTTGCATTAATCATTTTGTCAAACGTTATTCTTTAATCTTTTTCTTTAGTTTTGTTTCACTCCTGTAAGAAACTCTTGTATTGTAAGTTGTAATGTAAGAAAGAGCCATTATACCAATTCAGAATTTCTACTAGAAATGACGAATGGTTAAAAAAAGTTCTATACATAAGAAAATTAGACTTTCTTCCACGGAACTATTCACGGCATATCACACATTTTCCATTTCCTTTTACTTTTTACTATAGTCTATTCTTCATATTATTTTTCTTTCCTTCCATGGATTCTTTGGTCAAGAATTGTCTTAGATTTTTTTATTTTGACCTGATTGAAATTAAGTGGATGCAATGAAACAAAGAAATTGAATTAGACTACTTAACTATTTCAATCTACTAATCTATTCTATGTAGATTCAAAGATAATATAATAGAAAGAATCTAAAGTGTCGTAGAAAAAACTATATGTAGTTCTTTCTACCACACTTTAAGATTCCAACCAGATCCTTTCATTTAAGACTTGGATTTTTTTTATTTAATCCCTTTTTAATTTCTTCAATGATTAATTGGAATTCCAATTAATTATTTTGGCTGACTGTTTTTACATAAATAATAAGTAAAAAAGAAGTAGGAACTAGAATGAACAGTGCAGTAGCAATAAATGCGAGAATATTGACTTCCATAACCTCTTTATTTTTTATTTTCACAATAACTCGGGATGTAATCCCATGGAGAGGAAAAAGGGGTATCTTGTAAATTCAAGGGTAGGGCTTGCATTCTGATAATACTGAATCAATTCAATATTATGAATATCGGATCTATCAAATCAATTCATGGATGAGAGTTATATTTCACGGATGAGAGTTATATAGTATAACATAGGAAGATCCTCTATCCACACTAAGACCAAAATGGGTTTTTTGATTGGATTAGGAATTCCCTCTTTTTTAATCCTTTTCTACTTTTTCTTTTCTATATCTCTAACCCACGAGCTTTCTTAATCTTATACTTTCTTAATCTTATACAATTTCCCTTCCTTTTTCTTATAGTTATACATACAATTATGTATGTATTATATGACCAACTTTCACTTTCTATGGGTCACATAGACATCCAAATAAGCAGTAGAAGTGAGATGGGGAAAAGAGGTCTGAAATAAAAAGGGAATACGATTTATGTATGGATTCCGGTAAAATACCGGTACTCTATTCCATAAGAGTGGAATAGGAAATTAAGATGAGGATGGTATCATCATAAAGAAAGATAGAGTAATATAATATCCTAAATTCTACTAATCCACATATCGTATGTGTGTCTTTCTTTATCGATTGGGAGTAGTGAAAAAAAAATTCCTATATGCCCTCCCTCCCTCTTTAATGAGAGATGCAAAATAAAAAAGTGAAGTAAGGGTGCCCTGTGGGTATTTGATCTTGCTCCCTGCCCCTTTTTTTCATGGAAAAAGGAAATATCAATTTCTCCATTCATTGAACCCTAGTTCGGGACTGACGGGGCTCGAACCCGCAGCTTCCGCCTTGACAGGGCGGTGCTCTGACCAATTGAACTACAATCCCCGCGGGGTGTATGGCATACCCATTCTTAAATAGAACCATAAGAAGATTCGATTCGTCTTTCGTACTCTAAGAAATAGACGAATCATATACTACATACCCACATATTATATTATACGTGGGTATAGTGAGAGTGACATAACTAGTATGTCGTGATTTTTTATCACTAAAAATGGATAATAATCCAGCCTTCAATAAGAAAAACTCTTTTGTTTGTAAGAAAGGAATGAGAGAGATATGGATTAGAAAAAAAAATTTCCCTTTTTTCTTTATCTTTTATTTCTATAGATCAGACATTTTATTTTATGGAAGAAAAACAAAAGGATTTAGTTCATACTCACGAAGCCCTAGATTTTTGGTTTGGGCCGAGCTGGATTTGAACCAGCGTAGACATTGTCAACGAATTTACAGTCCGTCCCCATTAACCACTCGGGCATCGACCCAGGAAGAATTTATTCTAGGGTTTTTGCTAATCTATGATTAACCTCCTTTCATAATACTCCCTACCCCCAGGGGAAGTCGAATCCCCGCTGCCTCCTTGAAAGAGAGATGTCCTGAACCACTAGACGATAGGGGCATCACTAGACGATAGGGCCATATACAACCGCTCGTGATTATACTATAATCATAGTATGAGCAGTTTTTTGGAATTGTCAATATACTCGAAAAGTATAAATAGATCCAAAGCAAAGAGTTTTTCCAACTTTTCTGTTATGTTTTCATCTAGGATTTTTTTTAGTTGATCGTTATAGATTAATTCTCCGTGCTTCATTTAGTGTTCATACCAAAAATGCATCCATCCCGCACTAAGTCATAAAATTCTCTAAAAATATAGAGAAAGTTTCAAAAACAAAGAAAAAAAGTGAATCAATTTAGTAGAAAAGTACTCTATCAGATTCGAACCAACGACTTACGTCTTAGCACGAGATTACTCTACCACTAATTTAAAAAGCCCTTTATCGGATTTGAACCGATGACTTATGCCTTACCATGGCATTACTCTACCACTGAGTTAAAAGGGCTTTTTATTTAATTCAAAAATTAGCCACTTGGATTTCCCATTATGGGTCTACTGCATAATGTACATATTATATATATAATATATAGAGATAGAGAGAGAGACATTATGTAGAGATTGTATATGTATATATCGATATCTTGAGAGCTCAAAATAAAATTAATAAAAAAAAACATACCCTACATAACATATCCAACTCTTCTTGGTTCAGGGTTTTCCGTTTCCGAAGACTAGTAAAATAGGCGGATTCTGGAACCCCAAGGATTCAACGGTATATGGATATGGAAAATATAAGATTTCCGATCCTAGCGGGAAAAGGCGGGGAACAGATACCCAATAGGATATAGGATCCTTGGGAGGAACTTTTGGTAATGGCCTTGATCCTCTATGCTATTTTTTATGTGTTCTTAGTTCTATTGAACTTTTTGCATTCTTTTAAACAAGAATCTAATAAACTAGAATTGAGTCAGTGGAAAAAAGGAGAGAGAGGAAAGTGTTAAATGGAGAGAGTCGACTAATCAGAGACTTTTAGGATCTTCTTTACATCAGGTAAATCTGTCGGCCCTGTCCGTTTTTTTCTTTAAGTTACGACTCTTTGCTGCTTACTTCTATCAAGCCATAGGGAAAGTCTATGATGAATTTGGAAAACTCATCTCACTCTTACTCTATGGCTCGGACTTAATGGGGGAAGAAAACATCTTCCATAATTTCTTTTTTGTTCAATTCTGGACAAAAAAGAAAAGGAAAAAAGGAATTTATAGGGACAGTGTTACCCCCTATATCCCCTAGTTTATATTGTAGGAATAATAAAACAATTTAGCAGTCTGACACACTTACGTCCTTGCAAAGTAAATAATTATTATTGTAGTCGTAACCGTAGAATAGGATCCTAATCAAAATAAATACATTTGGTTCAGGCGCTATTAGCATGGTAAGAAAAGATTTTTTTTACAGACCAGAGGGGCTATCTAAATCCTAAAGTAAAGGCGAGCGATCGAAGTAGAAGTACCAACGGCTCAGTGTCATGAACCTTCTCCATCTGATTCAATAAGGGGGAATTAGCCTTCTTGTCAAATGGCTATCCTTGACAAAGGGTACCATTTATACCATAATCTACAATGTAGCGGGTATAGTTTAGTGGTAAAAGTGTGATTCGTTCTATTAATAACTGAATTTGAAATGATATACTTAAGGCATCCTTAAGTTTTTTATTTTTATATTCCGATGAAAACTTTAGTTCTTATAAAGGATTAAATCCTTTTCCTCTCAATAGCATATTGAGGAAGAATATACATTCTGGCGATTTGTATCCAAAGACTAATTTAAATTGCATCCAAAATAAAAATAGGATTATGAGTACAGAGTCGCGAAGCATAATTTTGCATTGGATTAAGTATTCCAATTTTGAAAATATGAGTAAAGGATCTATGGATGAAGATACAAAAAAGTTGATTTCCAATCGTAACTAAATCTTCTTAAAATAAGGAATAAGGAAGCCAAATAGCTAAAAAACGATAGTTTTGGTTTACTAGAACCATCCGCATATTGTTTCAGCTCGGTGGAAACCCAATTCTTTTCCTCAGGATCTCTTGAATGAAATTAGGGAACGAAGTAAGTAGATTAGATGAATTTAGATAGAATTTCTATCTCCTACTCTATAAGGATCATCTAGAAAGCGGAGAGCTTTGGTTCCATTCAAATAGAAAAGCTGACATAGATGTTAAGTGGTGAGAATATCCATAAAGGAGCCGAATGAAATCAAAATTTCATGTTCGGTTTTGAATTAGAGACGTTAAAAATAATCAACCAACGTCGACTATAACCCCTAGCCTTCCAAGCTAACGATGCGGGTTCGATTCCCGCTACCCGCTCCATTCTGTATAAAAGGAGTATTCTATTTGTCTAGACATGTTAGAGGCTTGTATTCAAGCCTTTTTTGTCCACCAGTTTCTGGTACTCCAGAGCGGAGTAGAGCAGTTTGGTAGCTCACGAGGCTCATAACCTTGAGGTCACGGGTTCGATTCCCGTCTCCGCACTTAGCAGTCTGTATAAAAGGACTATTCTATTTCTCTAGATATGTATGGTAGAGGGGCGTATCCAACCCTTTTTTATTCATTAGTTCCCGGCCCTAGAGGGCAAAATTGAGCAGTTTGCGAAGTCACTTGCCTTCAAAAAAAGAAGGCGCAAGGCCTCTCCCTACCCTGCAGAAAATAAAAATGAAACGAAAGGGACAGTCTACCTCTCCCTTCCCTTTAAAAAAAGTTTGCCCGTTGTTTGTCTCAGTTAATACCCAATTTTTGGAGCTCTGTTGGCGAGTTCTATTTCTGCCTCTGGAGCGCCCTCTTTTTTTGAGTGGGATGCAAAGGAAGGGTAAGATAGTAAGGGATACGGCACTAGACTAACACCTAATTAATACTTAATTTAATATAAGTAGTTAAACAGTTAACTAGACTAAACTTTTTATCATAGTACTTTGATAAATTAAGCGGGCGAGCGGCGGGAATCGAACCCGTATCTTCTCCTTGGCAAGGAGATATTTTACCATTGAACTACGCTCGCTACGGTATATATTTTATAGCGTATATCCGCCTGGGTCGACCTTCTATGTCTGGGTCGACCGTTTCATTTCATTTTCTATTATATTAGAGTTTTCCTTTTTTTATTATCTGTCAATGAATATTCTAATGGGAATGGAATTTCATAATACTGAAAGAGAAGAGCTAGCAATTCGGAACGCAAATTGCGTTTTAATACGTCTCACTATTCTAATTTTTTAGAAGAAATGGCCTTTATTATTTCTTTTTTATGGGGTTAATAAATATTAACCAAATTTCATTTAAGAAATGAGAGAATTCAGAATAGCTACGAGAAAGACTAGTCCAATCCATAATGATGTACCGGAAAATACAACATTTTTATTATTTGACCAACCATCAGGAGAAGCAAATACAAGGGGTACACTAATTACTAAGACTGAGGAAGTCGCAATTAATGCAAAAACAGCTAATTGGAAAGCAATAGTCATATTTCTAATCCTCCAAGCTACCATCAAATAAAGTTGACTACATATTTGATCCCTCACTTAAACCAAAATTGTAAAAAAATACAAGAAGTAGGAGGGGTTTAATCATGAATCCATTGATTCTTCTCTTTAATTCAAATTTATTACTTAAACCGCTTTTTTATTTGGATATGGGGGTGAGAAGAGATTATTTACTCTTTATTTCACAAGCGGGTATAGCGGATCCTGTATCCGTGTATACAGTATACAGAGATATATCGAAAAGGAACTTGTATCTGATATCTTTCTAGAGGCTAATAAATCTTTTTATTTTTTATATGGCTATGTTCTATTTGTAGGAGTAAAATAAGGATTAGGCTGTGGAGAGATGGCTGAGTGGTTGATAGCTCCGGTCTTGAAAACCGGTATAGTTCTAGGAACTATCGAGGGTTCGAATCCCTCTCTCTCCTTTTGCTTATTGAATACGTTTGTTTCTTTCATTTTTATTTATTTTTTTTTTCTGTCCCTTATCTTTCTTTCATAAAAAGGAATGAATGGCTCGGCTAGATGGAATAACCGAGCCAGAACAGAAAAAAAGTAGAACAGGTATAAATAAGAAAATCTTAGTTAAGAGGGTTCATGTAAAGAACAGGTTCCAAATCACGATCGATTCCCTTTTCAAAACCTGCTGCAGCAGCTCGGGCTCTTCCTGCATGCCATAAATGGCCCACAAAAAAGAAGAATCCTAGAACAAAATGAGAAGTTGATAACCAACTTCTAGGAGAGACATAATTAACTGCATTGATCTCGGTAGCTACGCCACCCACGGAATTTAAAGAGCCTAAAGGAGCGTGGGTCATATATTCTGCTGAGCGTCGTTCTTGCCAAGGTTGTATGTCTTTTTTCAACCTACTCAAGTCCAAACCGTTGGGGCCCCTTAGAGGTTCTAACCATGGAGCACGAAGGTCCCAAAAACGCATAGTTTCCCCTCCAAAGATAACCTCCCCAGTTGGGGAACGCATTAGATATTTACCTAAACCTGTGGGTCCTTGAGCGGATCCCACATTAGCTCCAAGACGCTGGTCTCTAACTAGAAAAGTAAATGCTTGAGCTTGAGAAGCTTCTGGCCCGGTGGGTCCATAAAACTCACTCGGATAAGCTGTATTATTGAACCATACAAAACAACAAGCGATAAAACCAAAGACAGATAAAGCAGCTAAACTATAAGACAAGTAAGCTTCTCCAGACCATACAAATGCACGGCGAGCCCATGCGAAGGGTTTGGTTAAAATATGCCAAATTCCGCCAAATACACAAATAAAACCCAACCATACATGCCCACCAATTATATCTTCTAAATCATCTACACTAACAATCCACCCTTCTCCACCAAAAGGAGATTTTAGTAAATAACCAAATATAACACTGGGACTAAGGGTCAAATTGGTAATTTTTCTTACATCTCCCCCCCCAGGGGCCCAGGTATCATATACACCGCCAAAATAAAGAGCCTTGAGTACTAGAAGAAAAGCACCTAGACCTAACAAAATTAAGTGAATACCCAAAATTGTAGTCATTTTATTTCTATCTTTCCAGACATAACCAAAGAATGGAAAAGATTCCTCAAGAGTCTCGGGTCCCAGAAGCGCGTGATAAATGCCACCGAAGCCTAAGACTGCGGAGGAAATTAGGTGAAGTACGCCAGATACAAAGTACGGAAAAGTATCTAGAACTTCCCCCCCTGGCCCTACTCCCCAACCTAGAGTAGCTAAGTGTGGAAGTAAAATCAACCCTTGTTCATACATGGGCTTTTCTGGTACGAAATGGGCCACTTCAAATAGGTTCATTGCTCCGGCCCAGAATACGATTAATCCGGCATGAGCTACATGAGCTCCAAGCAGTTTACCGGACAAATTGATAAGTCTGGCATTCCCAGCCCACCAAGCAAAGCCGGTGGTTTCTTGGTCACGACCAGCTAAAACGAAAGTTCCATTAAAGAGCGTTTCCACGTGGTAGAACCTCCTCAGGGAATATAAGATTTTCATGAGGCTGATCCTGAGCTGCCATCCACGCACGAATACCCTCGTTTAAAAGAATATTTTTGGTGTAGAAAGTCTCAAATTCAGGATCTTCCGCTGCACGGATTTCCTGGGAAACAAAGTCATAGGCACGTAAGTTCAGAGCCAAGCCAACTACGCCAATAGCACTCATCCATAAACCGGTGACGGGTACAAATAGCATAAAGAAATGTAACCAACGTTTATTGGAAAAAGCAACACCAAAGATTTGGGACCAAAAGCGGTTAGCAGTGACCATTGAATAAGTTTCTTCAGCTTGAGTTGGGTTAAAAGCACGGAAGGTATTTGCACCATCACCGTCCTCAAATAGAGTGTTTTCTACGGTCGCTCCATGAATAGCGCATAGCAGAGCCGCACCTAATACTCCGGCAACTCCCATCATATGAAATGGGTTCAACGTCCAATTATGAAATCCTTGGAAGAAAAGGATGAATCGAAATATCGCTGCTACGCCAAAACTCGGCGCAAAGAACCAACCAGATTGCCCCAGTGGATAAATAAGGAATACAGAAACAAAAACAGCAATTGGACCAGAGAATGAGATTGCATTATAAGGCCGCAATTGAACAGACCGAGCAAGTTCAAATTGGCGTAACATGAAACCTATTAGTGCAAAAGCCCCGTGGAGAGCTACAAAAGTCCATAGACCGCCTAATTGACACCAACGAGTAAAATCTCCTTGTGCTTCGGGCCCCCATAGTAGCAACAAAGAGTGTGCTAAACTATTGGCAGGGGTAGAAACTGCTGCGGTTAAGAAATTACAACCTTCCAAATAGGAACTAGCCAATCCATGGGTATACCAAGAAGTTACAAAAGTTGTCCCTGTAAACCAACCCCCTAAAGCGAAATAAGCACAAGGAAAGAGCAATAGGCCAGACCATCCTACAAAAACGAAACGGTCCCTTCGTAACCAGTCATCCATAGTATCAAATAGATCATTTTCTTCTTTAGGAATTCTACCAAGGGCTATAGTCATAGTGATCCTCCTATTCAATTACTTCAACCATTTCCGAGCACCTCATATCACTTTCCAAGGCATATGATAGTTTTATTATCTGTGGACGATTTCTTTCTCGTTCAATGCCCTTTTTCAATGGTCTCGAAGAGAGAAATTTCCCATTTTTATCTATGGAGTCACAGTCACAACCGAGGTCGTGGTAAATCCATGAATTTGATTCGATTTGTTTTTCTTATACTATTTATTTGTTTTTCTTATACTATAGAAATAGAAATAAATTGTTTTTCTTATACTATAGAAAGAAATAAACCTTTGAATTCAGCATTATTCCAAGACTCCTATTTCAAAGTCTATCTTTTAAGGGAAAAATGCAAATAAAAGTAACCCTTCTTTTCCCATTCCCTCTCTATTGCATGGGTGGAAGAACTAAAATAATAGAGGATTCTGAAAAAAAAAAATGGACCTTCGAAATCCAATTTTATGTGTAGCGCAAAGGAGTTGCGATTTCTTCTTATTCCTATAGAACATCTAGTAACAAGAATATGAAATCGTAAATAGCGAAAAATTCTTGTCTTGCGCGGTCTAAGTCTAAGGAAATAAAAAAAATTCGCTTATACAATTTCATCTACATCGAATTTATATATCAGAATAGCGGATAGAGGCATCATTAAAGGAGTCAGGTCTACTTACTTTATGCTTCTTTCCAATTTTATGGTGGATTTGATAAGAACCCTTTTTGCTTTCTTGATAAATAATCGACAAAAAAAGCGTTTTTTTTATATAACCTGCTTGTTTTATTATAATTATAACAAGTCCTATATGGAAATGCCCGCTAAAGAGAAAATCTATTTGATTGTCTCTCGGCCAATATCGATTTTTAGAAAGAAAAAACAAGAATTTTCTTCTTTTTTTATTAACATTAAGAAAAAAGAATATAATTAAAATGGAATTGGCAATATAATTTTTATAGACTTTTGAAAGAAAAAAAAGGGGTTTTTTGCAACCGTTATTTCTTATTTCTTGCCTATATCATATCACGGAAACCTTTCGCTTTGGAACGTGGAGAGATGGCTGAGTGGACTAAAGCGGCGGATTGCTAATCCGTTGTACAATTTTTTTGTACCGAGGGTTCGAATCCCTCTCTTTCCGCTCCCTTGGATCATTTGGGACTTTCGAATTGGAAAGAATTCTGACCCCCGGATTTTCTCATAGATAAATGTACGAAACAAATCCAATAAGAAAAAAAAAAACTGAATTTTTACTCCTCGCGTCCAGGATTCCGTCCTGGGTCATTAGATAAGAATCCAAAGATAAAGAGTGAAACAAAGAATATCACTACTGTATAAACAAAAAGTTTGAGAGTAAGCATTACATAATCTCCAAGATTTTTTTTTAAGGAATAGATTACCAGTTTTTCCTTACCACACGGATCCACTAGGATGGTTTTTTTTTATACCTAAAAATGCAAAAAAGAATTCTTGAAAAAAATTGCAAGAATTCTTTTATAATAAGCACTCTTATCAATAGCAAAAATAGGGTTAGGTGGTTAGGTATTGTGTAGGTACCTTTAGGTACCTGCTCAACCTAGGTGCAGGGGAGTAGAAAGGCTGATCCAAATTTATTGCTGTAGCTACCCATTCAATGTAGAAGAATTTAAATTTTAGAATCGAAGGTTCATAATATAAAAATATAAAACTTCTCGGCTTTTACCCATTTTAAAATTTTTTTGGAATGAACACATCATTCAATTTGGCATACAGAGTACTAAAGATTTCATCGAAAACTTACAGCAGCTTGCCAAACAAAGGCTAATAGAAAAAAGAATAGAGGTATAACAGGCATAATATCCACGATTGGATTGAAAATAGCATAAGCTTCGGGTAATTTGGCAAAGAAAAAACTAGTAGGATAAAGAACAGAATTAAAACAGATACAGGTTAAACTAAGTATATTAGGCATAACAAGCATTTCATTCTTGTAGAGTAAATAATTGGATTTTTCTTGAGTTATTTTTTTAAGGGAAAGAAGGAAAAGGCAGATTCAAAATCTTTTTTCTTCGGACTTTCCCAAACACAAAATACCTCCTTGTATTCGCACTCTCAAATGAGAGTGGAATAAATTCGACTTTCATATAATATCTTAATAGAATTCCATGTAATGATCAATGCATTTTTTTGATTCTATATTATCCGCATGTGTAGAATACTAGCAAGAGAATATCCCTCCTTTTTTATGTAATTGAAATGGTATTGACGAATAACAAATAAACATACTAGTGTTTATTAGTGTCGCATAAAACCCGAAATGGGGCGTGGCCAAGTGGTAAGGCAGCGGGTTTTGGTCCCGTTACTCGGAGGTTCGAATCCTTCCGTCCCAGATTGTTTCTGATGAAACAAACGGTGAAATCATATAGTATTCCGTACGAGACAAAAGTTTATTAAAGAGAATAATGATATCTTATTCTTTCTCAGAAAACATAATAAAGTCTTAAGTCCAGTCAAATTGACTATCTTTATTTTCATGAAAAAATGGGATCTATCAAGCACATTCAGGATATGCCTCTACTATAAAATCACTTAGTCATATTTTTTTCTTCCTTTTGGTATTCGAGTTGAAGAAGTACGAGAATTCTATAACTACCAAAAACTTTCAATCTTTTCATTGGAATAGTTTATTTAGTTATTATAGTTAATTGTTTTTGGTACTGAAAAAATATATTACTACTAGAATTCTAATTCTAGTAATTAAATTAATTAAACTTTTTTGGAGGTTGATAGTTTATTTATTGAGGAAGAGTCAATCCTTCTTTTCTCACTTCAAGATTGATCATCTCGAGCCATCCGTTGAGGGTGGAAATTTAAGAATAAATAAGTTTTAAGCAAACTTGTTTAGTCGTCTTTTTCAAACTATGTTTCATTCATATGATAGAATTTTAATATGGGTTTAAATAAATTGGATCTTGGCGGAGGCTTCCCGGATAAATACTTACTTTCTTTTATCCATATTGCTCCATAGATAGCAAGTTTTAATTAGTATAAAAAAACTAAACCAATGACTATTCATGATTCCATCCATATTGGATCAATTCTCTATACCACTTTGCAATGAAAAGAGGAATGTTTGTTATGGTAAAACTTCGTTTAAAACGATGTGGTAGAAAGCAACGTGCGACTTGAAGGACATGATCGATTGTGGATTTTGCTATCCATCATTTTCCATAGTAATGAAAATGCTCTTGGCTCGACATAGCCTGTTCTATTCGTTCCGAACCAAATTTGCGCTGGGTTTAAGTAACATAGTACACGATGGAGCTCGAGAGGACAGAATTTTTTTTATCAAGGGAAAGAATCTAGGGTTAGTGAAAACTAATAAATTAGGCCAACTTTGTCAGTCTATCCTTAATATAGAAATAAATCGAAAGGTTAAAATAAGAAGAAAGTCCAATAAAAGTATATCAGAATCAATCCCTCTTATTAGATTTCTATAGAAGAGATAAATGCTTTATCGAAGGAAATAAGAAAAAAGGGTATGTTGCTACTCTTTTGAAAGAAAAAAATAGGAATTCCCGAAGTAATGTCTAAACCCAAGGATTTCACAAATCAAAGATAAAGGATTCCAGAACAAGTAAACACAATTTTCAATTGTCTCAACAACAGAGTTGGATTAGAATAAGGAATAAAAGTCAATTCGTTCGAAATGAGACAAAGAAAAGAGTTTAAAGACGACTCAAAAATTTTGGAAGGATTTTGCCTTCGAAGTTTGTCAGGCAAAATTAGCCCACTTGAGTCATGAGTATAAATGAAATTTGTTTTTTCTGTAAGGAAATTAATGCACGTCATAGTCTAATTTCTATTATTATCGACAGAAATTCGAATCATTTTCTCGAGCCGTATGAGGAGAAAACCTCATATACGTTTCTAGGGGGGGGCGTTGTTTATCTACATCTATCCCAATAAGCTGTCTATCGAATCGTTGCAATTGATGTTCGATCTCGAAGAGAAGGAAGAGATCTTCAAAAAGTAGGTTTTTATGATCCGATAAAGAATCAAACTTGTTTAAATGTTCCAGCTATTCTCTATTTCCTTGAAAAGGGTGCTCAACCAACAAGAACTGTTTATGATATTTTAAGGAAGGCAGAATTCTTTAAAGAAAAAGAAAGAACTTTGAGTTAATTGAAGAACTAAATGAATCAAAAAATAGGATAGGAGAAGATTATTAGTATTCCTAGTTGTCTAATTATTTAGACACAATTTACCTCTTTTTTAATCCTATTTGGATTTATATTATATCGTGCCAATCCAACATAAGCCCCTATTTTATTTACTTTTTCTATCTAATTTGTTTTCTTACCATTGTATTTCCATTGACAAAGGTCTATTGAACAAATAGAATTTGTAGATAGATGGGTCTCTTTATCCTCACTCCATATTCAATTTTTCCGCCTACACTTCGCTCAAATGATAAGGGTGTTCCTCTTGCATGTATTCTCATACAATATAATATATATTTTTTATAATATATATTTTTTGTTAATAAAAATCGCTAAAAATAAGGAGAATTTGGCCATCGTGATTAGGGTCGCTCTTTTTTTAACTTTACTTTAGTGGAATTTCACCGGACCTGTTCGTTTTGGCATTTGAGTGTTTTTCATGGTCGATAAAAAAAATCTTTTGATGTCTTGCTAGTTCAATGTTTTGACAGAAGCGCGCGGTGTAATTCCATTGATTTTTGGATTTCGATCGTATCTAAGATCCTTTTTTTATCTGGGTTGCTAACTCAATGGTAGAGTACTCGGCTTTTAAGTGCGACTATGATCTTTTACACATTTGGATGAAACAACAAATTCGTCCAGACTCTTGGTAGAGTCTAGAAGACCACGACTGATCCTCAAAGGTAATGAATGGAAAAAATAGCATGTCGTAATAAAATCAATCTTTTTTGAATGGAATCCAAAATTACGATTTTCTGGGTCTAATGAATAAATGGATAGAGCCTGGCTCCAATTCTGGTAAAATAAAAAGCAACGAGCTGAACTTCCTAATTGGAATGATTCCCCGCTCTAATTAGACGTTAAAAATAGATTAGTGCCGGATGCGGGGAAAGGTTGGGTTTTCCTATGAGTGGACCCTTTATTTTTTCTTTTTTTTTTTAGAAATCCTAATTATTCTTGATTATGGATTGAATAAGGGATGTTATGGATTGAATGTGTAAAAGAAGCAGTATATTGATAAAGAGGCTGTATTCCAAAGTCAAAAGAGCGATTGGCCTGCAAAAATAAAAAACTTGTTCTGTTCTTTTTTTTTAATTAGAACAAACATAAACTAATTGGGTAGAAAAGGAGCAGAAAAAGATCTGTGGATTAGACTCCCTTTCTTTCCAGGGTTTGTATTAAAAATGCAACACCCTGTTCTGACCATATTGCACTATGTATCATCATTCGATAAACCGAGAAATGCTTCTTCTCTCTGATTCAAGTAGAAATACAAATGGAAAAATTCGAAGGGTATTCAGAAAAACATAAATCTCGTCAACAATACTTTGTCTACCCACTTCTCTTTCAGGAATATATTTATGCATTTGCCCACCATTATGGATTAAATGGTTCTGAACCTGTGGAAATAGTTGTTAGTTGTAATAACAAGAAATTTAGTTCACTACTTGTGAAACGTTTAATTATTCGAATGTATCAGCAGAATTTTTTGGATAACTCGGTTAATCATCCTAACCAAGATCGATTATTGGATTACAAAAATTATTTTTATTCTGAGTTTTATTCTCAGATTCTATCTGAAGGGTTTGCGATCGTTGTGGAAATCCCATTCTCGCTACGGGAATTTTTTTGTCTGAAAGAAAAAGAAATACCAAAGTTTCAGAATTTACGCTCTATTCATTCAATATTTCCCTTTTTAGAAGACAAATTTTTGCATTTGGATTATCTATCACATATAGAAATACCCTATCCTATCCATTTGGAAATCCTGGTTCAACTCCTTCAATACCGTATCCAAGATGTTCCATCTTTGCATTTATTGCGATTCTTTCTCAACTATTATTCGAATTGGAATAGTTTTATTACTTCAATGAAATCCATTTTTTTTTTTCAAAAAGAAAATAAAAGACTATTTCAATTCCTATATAACTCTTATGTATCAGAATATGAATTTTTTTTGTTGTTTCTTCGTAAACAATCTTCTTGCTTACCATTAGCATCTTCTGGAACTTTTCTGGAACGAATCCACTTTTCTAGGAAGATGGAACATTTTGGGATAATGTACCCTGGTTTTTCTCGGAAAACCCTATGGTTCTTTATGGATCCTCTTATGCATTATGTTCGATATCAAGGAAAGGCAATTCTTGCATCAAAAGGCACTTTTTTTTTGAAGAAGAAATGGAAATGCTACCTTATCAATTTCTGGCAATATTATTTCTGTTTTTGGACTCAGCCGCGAAGAATCCATATAAACCAATTAGCAAACTCTTGCTTCGATTTTATGGGGTACCTTTCAAGTGTACAAAAAAGTTCTTTGTTAGTAAGGAATCAAATGCTGGAGAATTCATTTCTAATAGATACTCGAATGAAAAAATTCGATACCATAGTCCCCGCTACTCTCCTCATAGGATACTTATCAAAAGCTCAATTTTGTACTGGATCGGGGCATCCTATTAGTAAACCCATTTGGACAGATTTATCAGATTGGGATATTCTTGATCGATTTGGTCGGATATGTAGAAATCTTTTTCATTATCATAGTGGATCTTCGAAAAAACGGACTTTGTATCGACTAAAGTATATACTTCGACTTTC
This sequence comes from Triticum urartu, assembly GCF_056163025.1. NCBI lineage: Eukaryota > Viridiplantae > Streptophyta > Magnoliopsida > Poales > Poaceae > Triticum > Triticum urartu. The sequence goes on along the minus strand of NW_028260368.1, from coordinate 1,080,423 downwards.
ATGTGCTAGAACTTTAGCTCGTAAACATAAAAGCACGGTACGAACTTTTATGCAACGATTGGGTTCGGCATTTTTAGAAGAATTTTTTATGGAAGAAGAGCAAGTTTTTTCTTTGATGTTCACCAAAACAACTCTTTTTTCTTTCTGTGGATCACACACTGAGCGTATTTGGTATTTGGATATTATACGTATCAATGACCTGGTCAACCCTCTTAATTAATCATTAGACGAAATTAAGAAACAGGAAAGGGTTGATAAATGATCAAGAAAAAACTTTTCTATTTTTCATTCTGAAATGTTCTTTTTATTATAATAAAGAGTAGGTGAATCAACTTACTAATTAAAAAAATTAGTAGAACTTCCTCTTTGGAATAGAAATTGGCTATTTCTACATAGGGAAAGTCGTGTGCAATGAAAAATGCAAGCACGATTTGGGGAGGGATTTTTCTCTATTGTAACAAGGAAGAATTATCTACTCCATCCGACTAGTTCCGGGTTCGAGTCCCGGGCAACCCATATAGAAAAGACCCATCAAAGTTTTTCACTTTGACTCACTTCATTTACAAATACAAAATTATTGGTTTGGTTAATTTAGTTATATGGATAGCTAATCTTTGGGCTGACTTGGTTGACATTGGTATATAGTCTATGTTATACTGTTAAATAACAAGCCTTCTATTATCTATATTCTAGTTAATACGTGTGCTTGGGAGTCCTTGCAATTTGAATAAACCAAGATCTTACCATGACTGCAATTTTAGAGAGACGCGAAAGTACAAGCCTGTGGGGTCGCTTCTGCAACTGGATAACTAGCACTGAAAATCGTCTTTACATCGGATGGTTCGGTGTTTTGATGATCCCTACCTTATTGACCGCAACTTCTGTATTTATTATCGCCTTCATCGCTGCCCCTCCAGTAGATATTGATGGTATTCGTGAGCCTGTTTCTGGTTCTTTACTTTATGGAAACAATATTATCTCTGGTGCTATTATCCCTACTTCTGCGGCGATCGGATTGCACTTTTACCCAATTTGGGAAGCTGCATCTGTTGATGAGTGGTTATACAATGGTGGTCCTTATGAGCTAATTGTTCTACACTTCTTACTTGGTGTAGCTTGTTATATGGGTCGTGAGTGGGAACTTAGTTTCCGTCTGGGTATGCGTCCTTGGATTGCTGTTGCATATTCAGCTCCTGTTGCAGCTGCTACTGCTGTTTTCTTGATTTACCCTATTGGTCAAGGAAGCTTTTCTGATGGTATGCCTTTAGGAATCTCTGGTACTTTCAACTTTATGATTGTATTCCAGGCAGAGCACAACATCCTTATGCATCCATTCCACATGTTAGGTGTAGCTGGTGTATTCGGCGGTTCCCTATTCAGTGCTATGCATGGTTCCTTGGTAACCTCTAGTTTGATCAGGGAAACTACTGAAAATGAATCCGCTAATGAGGGTTACAAATTTGGTCAAGAGGAAGAAACTTATAATATTGTGGCTGCTCATGGTTATTTTGGCCGATTAATCTTCCAATATGCTAGTTTCAA
>NW_028260368.1:1044885-1078381 GCF_056163025.1 Triticum urartu | reverse complement strand
GCTTGTTATTTAACAGTATAACATAGACTATATACCAATGTCAACCAAGTCAGCCCAAAGATTAGCTATCCATATAACTAAATTAACCAAACCAATAATTTTGTATTTGTAAATGAAGTGAGTCAAAGTGAAAAACTTTGATGGGTCTTTTCTATATGGGTTGCCCGGGACTCGAACCCGGAACTAGTCGGATGGAGTAGATAATTCTTCCTTGTTACAATAGAGAAAAATCCCTCCCCAAATCGTGCTTGCATTTTTCATTGCACACGACTTTCCCTATGTAGAAATAGCCAATTTCTATTCCAAAGAGGAAGTTCTACTAATTTTTTTAATTAGTAAGTTGATTCACCTACTCTTTATTATAATAAAAAGAACATTTCAGAATGAAAAATAGAAAAGTTTTTTCTTGATCATTTATCAACCCTTTCCTGTTTCTTAATTTCGTCTAATGATTAATTAAGAGGGTTGACCAGGTCATTGATACGTATAATATCCAAATACCAAATACGCTCAGTGTGTGATCCACAGAAAGAAAAAAGAGTTGTTTTGGTGAACATCAAAGAAAAAACTTGCTCTTCTTCCATAAAAAATTCTTCTAAAAATGCCGAACCCAATCGTTGCATAAAAGTTCGTACCGTGCTTTTATGTTTACGAGCTAAAGTTCTAGCACATGAAAGTCGAAGTATATACTTTAGTCGATACAAAGTCCGTTTTTTCGAAGATCCACTATGATAATGAAAAAGATTTCTACATATCCGACCAAATCGATCAAGAATATCCCAATCTGATAAATCTGTCCAAATGGGTTTACTAATAGGATGCCCCGATCCAGTACAAAATTGAGCTTTTGATAAGTATCCTATGAGGAGAGTAGCGGGGACTATGGTATCGAATTTTTTCATTCGAGTATCTATTAGAAATGAATTCTCCAGCATTTGATTCCTTACTAACAAAGAACTTTTTTGTACACTTGAAAGGTACCCCATAAAATCGAAGCAAGAGTTTGCTAATTGGTTTATATGGATTCTTCGCGGCTGAGTCCAAAAACAGAAATAATATTGCCAGAAATTGATAAGGTAGCATTTCCATTTCTTCTTCAAAAAAAAAGTGCCTTTTGATGCAAGAATTGCCTTTCCTTGATATCGAACATAATGCATAAGAGGATCCATAAAGAACCATAGGGTTTTCCGAGAAAAACCAGGGTACATTATCCCAAAATGTTCCATCTTCCTAGAAAAGTGGATTCGTTCCAGAAAAGTTCCAGAAGATGCTAATGGTAAGCAAGAAGATTGTTTACGAAGAAACAACAAAAAAAATTCATATTCTGATACATAAGAGTTATATAGGAATTGAAATAGTCTTTTATTTTCTTTTTGAAAAAAAAAAATGGATTTCATTGAAGTAATAAAACTATTCCAATTCGAATAATAGTTGAGAAAGAATCGCAATAAATGCAAAGATGGAACATCTTGGATACGGTATTGAAGGAGTTGAACCAGGATTTCCAAATGGATAGGATAGGGTATTTCTATATGTGATAGATAATCCAAATGCAAAAATTTGTCTTCTAAAAAGGGAAATATTGAATGAATAGAGCGTAAATTCTGAAACTTTGGTATTTCTTTTTCTTTCAGACAAAAAAATTCCCGTAGCGAGAATGGGATTTCCACAACGATCGCAAACCCTTCAGATAGAATCTGAGAATAAAACTCAGAATAAAAATAATTTTTGTAATCCAATAATCGATCTTGGTTAGGATGATTAACCGAGTTATCCAAAAAATTCTGCTGATACATTCGAATAATTAAACGTTTCACAAGTAGTGAACTAAATTTCTTGTTATTACAACTAACAACTATTTCCACAGGTTCAGAACCATTTAATCCATAATGGTGGGCAAATGCATAAATATATTCCTGAAAGAGAAGTGGGTAGACAAAGTATTGTTGACGAGATTTATGTTTTTCTGAATACCCTTCGAATTTTTCCATTTGTATTTCTACTTGAATCAGAGAGAAGAAGCATTTCTCGGTTTATCGAATGATGATACATAGTGCAATATGGTCAGAACAGGGTGTTGCATTTTTAATACAAACCCTGGAAAGAAAGGGAGTCTAATCCACAGATCTTTTTCTGCTCCTTTTCTACCCAATTAGTTTATGTTTGTTCTAATTAAAAAAAAAGAACAGAACAAGTTTTTTATTTTTGCAGGCCAATCGCTCTTTTGACTTTGGAATACAGCCTCTTTATCAATATACTGCTTCTTTTACACATTCAATCCATAACATCCCTTATTCAATCCATAATCAAGAATAATTAGGATTTCTAAAAAAAAAAAGAAAAAATAAAGGGTCCACTCATAGGAAAACCCAACCTTTCCCCGCATCCGGCACTAATCTATTTTTAACGTCTAATTAGAGCGGGGAATCATTCCAATTAGGAAGTTCAGCTCGTTGCTTTTTATTTTACCAGAATTGGAGCCAGGCTCTATCCATTTATTCATTAGACCCAGAAAATCGTAATTTTGGATTCCATTCAAAAAAGATTGATTTTATTACGACATGCTATTTTTTCCATTCATTACCTTTGAGGATCAGTCGTGGTCTTCTAGACTCTACCAAGAGTCTGGACGAATTTGTTGTTTCATCCAAATGTGTAAAAGATCATAGTCGCACTTAAAAGCCGAGTACTCTACCATTGAGTTAGCAACCCAGATAAAAAAAGGATCTTAGATACGATCGAAATCCAAAAATCAATGGAATTACACCGCGCGCTTCTGTCAAAACATTGAACTAGCAAGACATCAAAAGATTTTTTTTATCGACCATGAAAAACACTCAAATGCCAAAACGAACAGGTCCGGTGAAATTCCACTAAAGTAAAGTTAAAAAAAGAGCGACCCTAATCACGATGGCCAAATTCTCCTTATTTTTAGCGATTTTTATTAACAAAAAATATATATTATAAAAAATATATATTATATTGTATGAGAATACATGCAAGAGGAACACCCTTATCATTTGAGCGAAGTGTAGGCGGAAAAATTGAATATGGAGTGAGGATAAAGAGACCCATCTATCTACAAATTCTATTTGTTCAATAGACCTTTGTCAATGGAAATACAATGGTAAGAAAACAAATTAGATAGAAAAAGTAAATAAAATAGGGGCTTATGTTGGATTGGCACGATATAATATAAATCCAAATAGGATTAAAAAAGAGGTAAATTGTGTCTAAATAATTAGACAACTAGGAATACTAATAATCTTCTCCTATCCTATTTTTTGATTCATTTAGTTCTTCAATTAACTCAAAGTTCTTTCTTTTTCTTTAAAGAATTCTGCCTTCCTTAAAATATCATAAACAGTTCTTGTTGGTTGAGCACCCTTTTCAAGGAAATAGAGAATAGCTGGAACATTTAAACAAGTTTGATTCTTTATCGGATCATAAAAACCTACTTTTTGAAGATCTCTTCCTTCTCTTCGAGATCGAACATCAATTGCAACGATTCGATAGACAGCTTATTGGGATAGATGTAGATAAACAACGCCCCCCCCTAGAAACGTATATGAGGTTTTCTCCTCATACGGCTCGAGAAAATGATTCGAATTTCTGTCGATAATAATAGAAATTAGACTATGACGTGCATTAATTTCCTTACAGAAAAAACAAATTTCATTTATACTCATGACTCAAGTGGGCTAATTTTGCCTGACAAACTTCGAAGGCAAAATCCTTCCAAAATTTTTGAGTCGTCTTTAAACTCTTTTCTTTGTCTCATTTCGAACGAATTGACTTTTATTCCTTATTCTAATCCAACTCTGTTGTTGAGACAATTGAAAATTGTGTTTACTTGTTCTGGAATCCTTTATCTTTGATTTGTGAAATCCTTGGGTTTAGACATTACTTCGGGAATTCCTATTTTTTTCTTTCAAAAGAGTAGCAACATACCCTTTTTTCTTATTTCCTTCGATAAAGCATTTATCTCTTCTATAGAAATCTAATAAGAGGGATTGATTCTGATATACTTTTATTGGACTTTCTTCTTATTTTAACCTTTCGATTTATTTCTATATTAAGGATAGACTGACAAAGTTGGCCTAATTTATTAGTTTTCACTAACCCTAGATTCTTTCCCTTGATAAAAAAAATTCTGTCCTCTCGAGCTCCATCGTGTACTATGTTACTTAAACCCAGCGCAAATTTGGTTCGGAACGAATAGAACAGGCTATGTCGAGCCAAGAGCATTTTCATTACTATGGAAAATGATGGATAGCAAAATCCACAATCGATCATGTCCTTCAAGTCGCACGTTGCTTTCTACCACATCGTTTTAAACGAAGTTTTACCATAACAAACATTCCTCTTTTCATTGCAAAGTGGTATAGAGAATTGATCCAATATGGATGGAATCATGAATAGTCATTGGTTTAGTTTTTTTATACTAATTAAAACTTGCTATCTATGGAGCAATATGGATAAAAGAAAGTAAGTATTTATCCGGGAAGCCTCCGCCAAGATCCAATTTATTTAAACCCATATTAAAATTCTATCATATGAATGAAACATAGTTTGAAAAAGACGACTAAACAAGTTTGCTTAAAACTTATTTATTCTTAAATTTCCACCCTCAACGGATGGCTCGAGATGATCAATCTTGAAGTGAGAAAAGAAGGATTGACTCTTCCTCAATAAATAAACTATCAACCTCCAAAAAAGTTTAATTAATTTAATTACTAGAATTAGAATTCTAGTAGTAATATATTTTTTCAGTACCAAAAACAATTAACTATAATAACTAAATAAACTATTCCAATGAAAAGATTGAAAGTTTTTGGTAGTTATAGAATTCTCGTACTTCTTCAACTCGAATACCAAAAGGAAGAAAAAAATATGACTAAGTGATTTTATAGTAGAGGCATATCCTGAATGTGCTTGATAGATCCCATTTTTTCATGAAAATAAAGATAGTCAATTTGACTGGACTTAAGACTTTATTATGTTTTCTGAGAAAGAATAAGATATCATTATTCTCTTTAATAAACTTTTGTCTCGTACGGAATACTATATGATTTCACCGTTTGTTTCATCAGAAACAATCTGGGACGGAAGGATTCGAACCTCCGAGTAACGGGACCAAAACCCGCTGCCTTACCACTTGGCCACGCCCCATTTCGGGTTTTATGCGACACTAATAAACACTAGTATGTTTATTTGTTATTCGTCAATACCATTTCAATTACATAAAAAAGGAGGGATATTCTCTTGCTAGTATTCTACACATGCGGATAATATAGAATCAAAAAAATGCATTGATCATTACATGGAATTCTATTAAGATATTATATGAAAGTCGAATTTATTCCACTCTCATTTGAGAGTGCGAATACAAGGAGGTATTTTGTGTTTGGGAAAGTCCGAAGAAAAAAGATTTTGAATCTGCCTTTTCCTTCTTTCCCTTAAAAAAATAACTCAAGAAAAATCCAATTATTTACTCTACAAGAATGAAATGCTTGTTATGCCTAATATACTTAGTTTAACCTGTATCTGTTTTAATTCTGTTCTTTATCCTACTAGTTTTTTCTTTGCCAAATTACCCGAAGCTTATGCTATTTTCAATCCAATCGTGGATATTATGCCTGTTATACCTCTATTCTTTTTTCTATTAGCCTTTGTTTGGCAAGCTGCTGTAAGTTTTCGATGAAATCTTTAGTACTCTGTATGCCAAATTGAATGATGTGTTCATTCCAAAAAAATTTTAAAATGGGTAAAAGCCGAGAAGTTTTATATTTTTATATTATGAACCTTCGATTCTAAAATTTAAATTCTTCTACATTGAATGGGTAGCTACAGCAATAAATTTGGATCAGCCTTTCTACTCCCCTGCACCTAGGTTGAGCAGGTACCTAAAGGTACCTACACAATACCTAACCACCTAACCCTATTTTTGCTATTGATAAGAGTGCTTATTATAAAAGAATTCTTGCAATTTTTTTCAAGAATTCTTTTTTGCATTTTTAGGTATAAAAAAAAACCATCCTAGTGGATCCGTGTGGTAAGGAAAAACTGGTAATCTATTCCTTAAAAAAAAATCTTGGAGATTATGTAATGCTTACTCTCAAACTTTTTGTTTATACAGTAGTGATATTCTTTGTTTCACTCTTTATCTTTGGATTCTTATCTAATGACCCAGGACGGAATCCTGGACGCGAGGAGTAAAAATTCAGTTTTTTTTTTTCTTATTGGATTTGTTTCGTACATTTATCTATGAGAAAATCCGGGGGTCAGAATTCTTTCCAATTCGAAAGTCCCAAATGATCCAAGGGAGCGGAAAGAGAGGGATTCGAACCCTCGGTACAAAAAAATTGTACAACGGATTAGCAATCCGCCGCTTTAGTCCACTCAGCCATCTCTCCACGTTCCAAAGCGAAAGGTTTCCGTGATATGATATAGGCAAGAAATAAGAAATAACGGTTGCAAAAAACCCCTTTTTTTTCTTTCAAAAGTCTATAAAAATTATATTGCCAATTCCATTTTAATTATATTCTTTTTTCTTAATGTTAATAAAAAAAGAAGAAAATTCTTGTTTTTTCTTTCTAAAAATCGATATTGGCCGAGAGACAATCAAATAGATTTTCTCTTTAGCGGGCATTTCCATATAGGACTTGTTATAATTATAATAAAACAAGCAGGTTATATAAAAAAAACGCTTTTTTTGTCGATTATTTATCAAGAAAGCAAAAAGGGTTCTTATCAAATCCACCATAAAATTGGAAAGAAGCATAAAGTAAGTAGACCTGACTCCTTTAATGATGCCTCTATCCGCTATTCTGATATATAAATTCGATGTAGATGAAATTGTATAAGCGAATTTTTTTTATTTCCTTAGACTTAGACCGCGCAAGACAAGAATTTTTCGCTATTTACGATTTCATATTCTTGTTACTAGATGTTCTATAGGAATAAGAAGAAATCGCAACTCCTTTGCGCTACACATAAAATTGGATTTCGAAGGTCCATTTTTTTTTTTCAGAATCCTCTATTATTTTAGTTCTTCCACCCATGCAATAGAGAGGGAATGGGAAAAGAAGGGTTACTTTTATTTGCATTTTTCCCTTAAAAGATAGACTTTGAAATAGGAGTCTTGGAATAATGCTGAATTCAAAGGTTTATTTCTTTCTATAGTATAAGAAAAACAATTTATTTCTATTTCTATAGTATAAGAAAAACAAATAAATAGTATAAGAAAAACAAATCGAATCAAATTCATGGATTTACCACGACCTCGGTTGTGACTGTGACTCCATAGATAAAAATGGGAAATTTCTCTCTTCGAGACCATTGAAAAAGGGCATTGAACGAGAAAGAAATCGTCCACAGATAATAAAACTATCATATGCCTTGGAAAGTGATATGAGGTGCTCGGAAATGGTTGAAGTAATTGAATAGGAGGATCACTATGACTATAGCCCTTGGTAGAATTCCTAAAGAAGAAAATGATCTATTTGATACTATGGATGACTGGTTACGAAGGGACCGTTTCGTTTTTGTAGGATGGTCTGGCCTATTGCTCTTTCCTTGTGCTTATTTCGCTTTAGGGGGTTGGTTTACAGGGACAACTTTTGTAACTTCTTGGTATACCCATGGATTGGCTAGTTCCTATTTGGAAGGTTGTAATTTCTTAACCGCAGCAGTTTCTACCCCTGCCAATAGTTTAGCACACTCTTTGTTGCTACTATGGGGGCCCGAAGCACAAGGAGATTTTACTCGTTGGTGTCAATTAGGCGGTCTATGGACTTTTGTAGCTCTCCACGGGGCTTTTGCACTAATAGGTTTCATGTTACGCCAATTTGAACTTGCTCGGTCTGTTCAATTGCGGCCTTATAATGCAATCTCATTCTCTGGTCCAATTGCTGTTTTTGTTTCTGTATTCCTTATTTATCCACTGGGGCAATCTGGTTGGTTCTTTGCGCCGAGTTTTGGCGTAGCAGCGATATTTCGATTCATCCTTTTCTTCCAAGGATTTCATAATTGGACGTTGAACCCATTTCATATGATGGGAGTTGCCGGAGTATTAGGTGCGGCTCTGCTATGCGCTATTCATGGAGCGACCGTAGAAAACACTCTATTTGAGGACGGTGATGGTGCAAATACCTTCCGTGCTTTTAACCCAACTCAAGCTGAAGAAACTTATTCAATGGTCACTGCTAACCGCTTTTGGTCCCAAATCTTTGGTGTTGCTTTTTCCAATAAACGTTGGTTACATTTCTTTATGCTATTTGTACCCGTCACCGGTTTATGGATGAGTGCTATTGGCGTAGTTGGCTTGGCTCTGAACTTACGTGCCTATGACTTTGTTTCCCAGGAAATCCGTGCAGCGGAAGATCCTGAATTTGAGACTTTCTACACCAAAAATATTCTTTTAAACGAGGGTATTCGTGCGTGGATGGCAGCTCAGGATCAGCCTCATGAAAATCTTATATTCCCTGAGGAGGTTCTACCACGTGGAAACGCTCTTTAATGGAACTTTCGTTTTAGCTGGTCGTGACCAAGAAACCACCGGCTTTGCTTGGTGGGCTGGGAATGCCAGACTTATCAATTTGTCCGGTAAACTGCTTGGAGCTCATGTAGCTCATGCCGGATTAATCGTATTCTGGGCCGGAGCAATGAACCTATTTGAAGTGGCCCATTTCGTACCAGAAAAGCCCATGTATGAACAAGGGTTGATTTTACTTCCACACTTAGCTACTCTAGGTTGGGGAGTAGGGCCAGGGGGGGAAGTTCTAGATACTTTTCCGTACTTTGTATCTGGCGTACTTCACCTAATTTCCTCCGCAGTCTTAGGCTTCGGTGGCATTTATCACGCGCTTCTGGGACCCGAGACTCTTGAGGAATCTTTTCCATTCTTTGGTTATGTCTGGAAAGATAGAAATAAAATGACTACAATTTTGGGTATTCACTTAATTTTGTTAGGTCTAGGTGCTTTTCTTCTAGTACTCAAGGCTCTTTATTTTGGCGGTGTATATGATACCTGGGCCCCTGGGGGGGGAGATGTAAGAAAAATTACCAATTTGACCCTTAGTCCCAGTGTTATATTTGGTTATTTACTAAAATCTCCTTTTGGTGGAGAAGGGTGGATTGTTAGTGTAGATGATTTAGAAGATATAATTGGTGGGCATGTATGGTTGGGTTTTATTTGTGTATTTGGCGGAATTTGGCATATTTTAACCAAACCCTTCGCATGGGCTCGCCGTGCATTTGTATGGTCTGGAGAAGCTTACTTGTCTTATAGTTTAGCTGCTTTATCTGTCTTTGGTTTTATCGCTTGTTGTTTTGTATGGTTCAATAATACAGCTTATCCGAGTGAGTTTTATGGACCCACCGGGCCAGAAGCTTCTCAAGCTCAAGCATTTACTTTTCTAGTTAGAGACCAGCGTCTTGGAGCTAATGTGGGATCCGCTCAAGGACCCACAGGTTTAGGTAAATATCTAATGCGTTCCCCAACTGGGGAGGTTATCTTTGGAGGGGAAACTATGCGTTTTTGGGACCTTCGTGCTCCATGGTTAGAACCTCTAAGGGGCCCCAACGGTTTGGACTTGAGTAGGTTGAAAAAAGACATACAACCTTGGCAAGAACGACGCTCAGCAGAATATATGACCCACGCTCCTTTAGGCTCTTTAAATTCCGTGGGTGGCGTAGCTACCGAGATCAATGCAGTTAATTATGTCTCTCCTAGAAGTTGGTTATCAACTTCTCATTTTGTTCTAGGATTCTTCTTTTTTGTGGGCCATTTATGGCATGCAGGAAGAGCCCGAGCTGCTGCAGCAGGTTTTGAAAAGGGAATCGATCGTGATTTGGAACCTGTTCTTTACATGAACCCTCTTAACTAAGATTTTCTTATTTATACCTGTTCTACTTTTTTTCTGTTCTGGCTCGGTTATTCCATCTAGCCGAGCCATTCATTCCTTTTTATGAAAGAAAGATAAGGGACAGAAAAAAAAAATAAATAAAAATGAAAGAAACAAACGTATTCAATAAGCAAAAGGAGAGAGAGGGATTCGAACCCTCGATAGTTCCTAGAACTATACCGGTTTTCAAGACCGGAGCTATCAACCACTCAGCCATCTCTCCACAGCCTAATCCTTATTTTACTCCTACAAATAGAACATAGCCATATAAAAAATAAAAAGATTTATTAGCCTCTAGAAAGATATCAGATACAAGTTCCTTTTCGATATATCTCTGTATACTGTATACACGGATACAGGATCCGCTATACCCGCTTGTGAAATAAAGAGTAAATAATCTCTTCTCACCCCCATATCCAAATAAAAAAGCGGTTTAAGTAATAAATTTGAATTAAAGAGAAGAATCAATGGATTCATGATTAAACCCCTCCTACTTCTTGTATTTTTTTACAATTTTGGTTTAAGTGAGGGATCAAATATGTAGTCAACTTTATTTGATGGTAGCTTGGAGGATTAGAAATATGACTATTGCTTTCCAATTAGCTGTTTTTGCATTAATTGCGACTTCCTCAGTCTTAGTAATTAGTGTACCCCTTGTATTTGCTTCTCCTGATGGTTGGTCAAATAATAAAAATGTTGTATTTTCCGGTACATCATTATGGATTGGACTAGTCTTTCTCGTAGCTATTCTGAATTCTCTCATTTCTTAAATGAAATTTGGTTAATATTTATTAACCCCATAAAAAAGAAATAATAAAGGCCATTTCTTCTAAAAAATTAGAATAGTGAGACGTATTAAAACGCAATTTGCGTTCCGAATTGCTAGCTCTTCTCTTTCAGTATTATGAAATTCCATTCCCATTAGAATATTCATTGACAGATAATAAAAAAAGGAAAACTCTAATATAATAGAAAATGAAATGAAACGGTCGACCCAGACATAGAAGGTCGACCCAGGCGGATATACGCTATAAAATATATACCGTAGCGAGCGTAGTTCAATGGTAAAATATCTCCTTGCCAAGGAGAAGATACGGGTTCGATTCCCGCCGCTCGCCCGCTTAATTTATCAAAGTACTATGATAAAAAGTTTAGTCTAGTTAACTGTTTAACTACTTATATTAAATTAAGTATTAATTAGGTGTTAGTCTAGTGCCGTATCCCTTACTATCTTACCCTTCCTTTGCATCCCACTCAAAAAAAGAGGGCGCTCCAGAGGCAGAAATAGAACTCGCCAACAGAGCTCCAAAAATTGGGTATTAACTGAGACAAACAACGGGCAAACTTTTTTTAAAGGGAAGGGAGAGGTAGACTGTCCCTTTCGTTTCATTTTTATTTTCTGCAGGGTAGGGAGAGGCCTTGCGCCTTCTTTTTTTGAAGGCAAGTGACTTCGCAAACTGCTCAATTTTGCCCTCTAGGGCCGGGAACTAATGAATAAAAAAGGGTTGGATACGCCCCTCTACCATACATATCTAGAGAAATAGAATAGTCCTTTTATACAGACTGCTAAGTGCGGAGACGGGAATCGAACCCGTGACCTCAAGGTTATGAGCCTCGTGAGCTACCAAACTGCTCTACTCCGCTCTGGAGTACCAGAAACTGGTGGACAAAAAAGGCTTGAATACAAGCCTCTAACATGTCTAGACAAATAGAATACTCCTTTTATACAGAATGGAGCGGGTAGCGGGAATCGAACCCGCATCGTTAGCTTGGAAGGCTAGGGGTTATAGTCGACGTTGGTTGATTATTTTTAACGTCTCTAATTCAAAACCGAACATGAAATTTTGATTTCATTCGGCTCCTTTATGGATATTCTCACCACTTAACATCTATGTCAGCTTTTCTATTTGAATGGAACCAAAGCTCTCCGCTTTCTAGATGATCCTTATAGAGTAGGAGATAGAAATTCTATCTAAATTCATCTAATCTACTTACTTCGTTCCCTAATTTCATTCAAGAGATCCTGAGGAAAAGAATTGGGTTTCCACCGAGCTGAAACAATATGCGGATGGTTCTAGTAAACCAAAACTATCGTTTTTTAGCTATTTGGCTTCCTTATTCCTTATTTTAAGAAGATTTAGTTACGATTGGAAATCAACTTTTTTGTATCTTCATCCATAGATCCTTTACTCATATTTTCAAAATTGGAATACTTAATCCAATGCAAAATTATGCTTCGCGACTCTGTACTCATAATCCTATTTTTATTTTGGATGCAATTTAAATTAGTCTTTGGATACAAATCGCCAGAATGTATATTCTTCCTCAATATGCTATTGAGAGGAAAAGGATTTAATCCTTTATAAGAACTAAAGTTTTCATCGGAATATAAAAATAAAAAACTTAAGGATGCCTTAAGTATATCATTTCAAATTCAGTTATTAATAGAACGAATCACACTTTTACCACTAAACTATACCCGCTACATTGTAGATTATGGTATAAATGGTACCCTTTGTCATGGATAGCCATTTGACAAGAAGGCTAATTCCCCCTTATTGAATCAGATGGAGAAGGTTCATGACACTGAGCCGTTGGTACTTCTACTTCGATCGCTCGCCTTTACTTTAGGATTTAGATAGCCCCTCTGGTCTGTAAAAAAAATCTTTTCTTACCATGCTAATAGCGCCTGAACCAAATGTATTTATTTTGATTAGGATCCTATTCTACGGTTACGACTACAATAATAATTATTTACTTTGCAAGGACGTAAGTGTGTCAGACTGCTAAATTGTTTTATTATTCCTACAATATAAACTAGGGGATATAGGGGGTAACACTGTCCCTATAAATTCCTTTTTTCCTTTTCTTTTTTGTCCAGAATTGAACAAAAAAGAAATTATGGAAGATGTTTTCTTCCCCCATTAAGTCCGAGCCATAGAGTAAGAGTGAGATGAGTTTTCCAAATTCATCATAGACTTTCCCTATGGCTTGATAGAAGTAAGCAGCAAAGAGTCGTAACTTAAAGAAAAAAACGGACAGGGCCGACAGATTTACCTGATGTAAAGAAGATCCTAAAAGTCTCTGATTAGTCGACTCTCTCCATTTAACACTTTCCTCTCTCTCCTTTTTTCCACTGACTCAATTCTAGTTTATTAGATTCTTGTTTAAAAGAATGCAAAAAGTTCAATAGAACTAAGAACACATAAAAAATAGCATAGAGGATCAAGGCCATTACCAAAAGTTCCTCCCAAGGATCCTATATCCTATTGGGTATCTGTTCCCCGCCTTTTCCCGCTAGGATCGGAAATCTTATATTTTCCATATCCATATACCGTTGAATCCTTGGGGTTCCAGAATCCGCCTATTTTACTAGTCTTCGGAAACGGAAAACCCTGAACCAAGAAGAGTTGGATATGTTATGTAGGGTATGTTTTTTTTTATTAATTTTATTTTGAGCTCTCAAGATATCGATATATACATATACAATCTCTACATAATGTCTCTCTCTCTATCTCTATATATTATATATATAATATGTACATTATGCAGTAGACCCATAATGGGAAATCCAAGTGGCTAATTTTTGAATTAAATAAAAAGCCCTTTTAACTCAGTGGTAGAGTAATGCCATGGTAAGGCATAAGTCATCGGTTCAAATCCGATAAAGGGCTTTTTAAATTAGTGGTAGAGTAATCTCGTGCTAAGACGTAAGTCGTTGGTTCGAATCTGATAGAGTACTTTTCTACTAAATTGATTCACTTTTTTTCTTTGTTTTTGAAACTTTCTCTATATTTTTAGAGAATTTTATGACTTAGTGCGGGATGGATGCATTTTTGGTATGAACACTAAATGAAGCACGGAGAATTAATCTATAACGATCAACTAAAAAAAATCCTAGATGAAAACATAACAGAAAAGTTGGAAAAACTCTTTGCTTTGGATCTATTTATACTTTTCGAGTATATTGACAATTCCAAAAAACTGCTCATACTATGATTATAGTATAATCACGAGCGGTTGTATATGGCCCTATCGTCTAGTGATGCCCCTATCGTCTAGTGGTTCAGGACATCTCTCTTTCAAGGAGGCAGCGGGGATTCGACTTCCCCTGGGGGTAGGGAGTATTATGAAAGGAGGTTAATCATAGATTAGCAAAAACCCTAGAATAAATTCTTCCTGGGTCGATGCCCGAGTGGTTAATGGGGACGGACTGTAAATTCGTTGACAATGTCTACGCTGGTTCAAATCCAGCTCGGCCCAAACCAAAAATCTAGGGCTTCGTGAGTATGAACTAAATCCTTTTGTTTTTCTTCCATAAAATAAAATGTCTGATCTATAGAAATAAAAGATAAAGAAAAAAGGGAAATTTTTTTTTCTAATCCATATCTCTCTCATTCCTTTCTTACAAACAAAAGAGTTTTTCTTATTGAAGGCTGGATTATTATCCATTTTTAGTGATAAAAAATCACGACATACTAGTTATGTCACTCTCACTATACCCACGTATAATATAATATGTGGGTATGTAGTATATGATTCGTCTATTTCTTAGAGTACGAAAGACGAATCGAATCTTCTTATGGTTCTATTTAAGAATGGGTATGCCATACACCCCGCGGGGATTGTAGTTCAATTGGTCAGAGCACCGCCCTGTCAAGGCGGAAGCTGCGGGTTCGAGCCCCGTCAGTCCCGAACTAGGGTTCAATGAATGGAGAAATTGATATTTCCTTTTTCCATGAAAAAAAGGGGCAGGGAGCAAGATCAAATACCCACAGGGCACCCTTACTTCACTTTTTTATTTTGCATCTCTCATTAAAGAGGGAGGGAGGGCATATAGGAATTTTTTTTTCACTACTCCCAATCGATAAAGAAAGACACACATACGATATGTGGATTAGTAGAATTTAGGATATTATATTACTCTATCTTTCTTTATGATGATACCATCCTCATCTTAATTTCCTATTCCACTCTTATGGAATAGAGTACCGGTATTTTACCGGAATCCATACATAAATCGTATTCCCTTTTTATTTCAGACCTCTTTTCCCCATCTCACTTCTACTGCTTATTTGGATGTCTATGTGACCCATAGAAAGTGAAAGTTGGTCATATAATACATACATAATTGTATGTATAACTATAAGAAAAAGGAAGGGAAATTGTATAAGATTAAGAAAGTATAAGATTAAGAAAGCTCGTGGGTTAGAGATATAGAAAAGAAAAAGTAGAAAAGGATTAAAAAAGAGGGAATTCCTAATCCAATCAAAAAACCCATTTTGGTCTTAGTGTGGATAGAGGATCTTCCTATGTTATACTATATAACTCTCATCCGTGAAATATAACTCTCATCCATGAATTGATTTGATAGATCCGATATTCATAATATTGAATTGATTCAGTATTATCAGAATGCAAGCCCTACCCTTGAATTTACAAGATACCCCTTTTTCCTCTCCATGGGATTACATCCCGAGTTATTGTGAAAATAAAAAATAAAGAGGTTATGGAAGTCAATATTCTCGCATTTATTGCTACTGCACTGTTCATTCTAGTTCCTACTTCTTTTTTACTTATTATTTATGTAAAAACAGTCAGCCAAAATAATTAATTGGAATTCCAATTAATCATTGAAGAAATTAAAAAGGGATTAAATAAAAAAAATCCAAGTCTTAAATGAAAGGATCTGGTTGGAATCTTAAAGTGTGGTAGAAAGAACTACATATAGTTTTTTCTACGACACTTTAGATTCTTTCTATTATATTATCTTTGAATCTACATAGAATAGATTAGTAGATTGAAATAGTTAAGTAGTCTAATTCAATTTCTTTTTTCATTGCATCCACTTAATTTCAATCAGGTCAAAATAAAAAAATCTAAGACAATTCTTGACCAAAGAATCCATGGAAGGAAAGAAAAATAATATGAAGAATAGACTATAGTAAAAAGTAAAAGGAAATGGAAAATGTGTGATATGCCGTGAATAGTTCCGTGGAAGAAAGTCTAATTTTCTTATGTATAGAACTTTTTTTAACCATTCGTCATTTCTAGTAGAAATTCTGAATTGGTATAATGGCTCTTTCTTACATTACAACTTACAATACAAGAGTTTCTTACAGGAGTGAAACAAAACTAAAGAAAAAGATTAAAGAATAACGTTTGACAAAATGATTAATGCAAAATGATCCATTAAAGAAAAGAATTGATACAACAATTTGATTACTTAATCAATTAGTAGTATCCCTAGAGTCCACTCCTTCCCCATACTACTAGTGAAAGAGAAAATGTAAAGACTACCATTAAAGCAGCCCAAGCGAGACTTACTATATCCATCTAAATTATGTCTCCTATTTCTATGAAGGGATTATTCTACTATTGATCAATAATCATAGTGGAATCAAGGGTACAGAGTCAAAAAGGGATTCCGCCCTAAGGCCATGGATCAATCAGTTCAAGGAATTTACTCCTAACAAATTCTTATAGGAATTCTGGTAGAATTAGAGAGCATTAAAAATACGAGATACTATAGCCCTTTTTTCCTTAAAAAAGAAAGAGTACGGGAATGATGTCCTGAATAGAAGAAGCGGGAATAGGAAGATTTTTTATTCCTTTTGTTACTCTTTTTTTTTTTTTTAAGCAAAGGACGCCCGAATATACCATAAAATTATCGATAGATAAATATTTATTGGATACCTACCTTACCTAATGTTTATTTTTGACCTAAACCCTGCAGCCTTGCTTTGTATCATTCTATGAAAGAATGAAGAGATTTTATCCATAATACAACTCCTAAATTGATTTTTGATCGACCTATTTAATCTGATTCTCGTTAGAATTAAGTAGTCCTTACTTTAGTGTATGTAGGTAACATAAGATGTACGATAAAAAAATGTATAATAATTAGTAAGTCTTGATATTCTTTCGTGGAGTCCCTTCTTGAATCTTAGATTGAAAAAAAAAAAGAATGCCCCTTAGGGACCTTTCTTTGGATACCAAGATTTCTGACATCTTATCCTCGTATTTTAAAATTATCAAATCGAATCTCAATTAAGAACCAATTCAAATTCATATAATAAAAGAATAAGGAAACACTACCTCACCCCTATTGATAACCATTTTGGCCACTACCGTCAAAACAAACCCTAACCCTAGTTTGAGGATAGAACTATGGTATGGTTTCTCTAAACCCAGTATCGGCAGGCCCAGTTACTCTCTTGCCCGAACTTATGCGAAGTAAAAATTTATCGAATTCGATCAGCACTATAAAAAAAACCTAAGTATTTTATTGATCAGGCGGCACCCAGATTTGAACTGGGGATAAAGGATTTGCAGTCCCCTGCCTTACCGCTTGGCCATGCCGCCAAAAAATCCGATCAAAAATCTAGAAAACAGCAAGTATTCATCCACGTTTTCTTACGAAAAGCCCCTTTTATTTTGAATATAATTCTACTTACTTTTTTCCAATCTTTTTCAAAAAATCTATTCCTGCTTTTTTTGATCCAGTTTCTATTATTCTCCTCGATAGATTCTATCTTAAAACATACATTGTTAACACAATAAAACTTCCCATTTCTTTCTATTGAGATGAAAAAGAAGAAAAAGTGGATTTCTATTCACAGGCTGCAAAATTCAGAATAAATTGGAACCGTTAACTAGAATTCTCTTTTTTTTATTGCAGTAGTGAACTACTCTTAAATCGGTATTATCTCCCCCCCCTTCAATGGCATAATAAAATATTATGGCTTTATGCTTAATCCGTGTATAGGTAAACTTTAGGTCCGAACAGCATTATTATCCAAAGATCCCCTTTATGTACATATCTCTATGGGGAATCATGCTTTAATTTTTCAAAGTATTAAATTAAATATCTTGAATAAAAAAAGGAAATTTGCTCTGATATAGAGTATAACCTGACTATCTTGGCGTACCCAAGTGAAATTACGATAAAAGAAAAGCATGGATATGGGGAGAGGTGGATAACTAGATTGGCATGTACTTAAAAAAGGGACTTACTTTATTTTAGAATTCCACAATGAAATACTGAATTTTCTAGCAATTATACTACTCCGATCCGAAATAAAAAAGAACCCTCAAATTATTTTGAGAAATTAAAGTAAGCACGCTATTCTAAATCGAAGTAAAGTCAAACTTTCTAGTATATTATATTACGGCTTTATTACATTCATAGAAAGGAGATAAAATGAGAAATCTTTGCCATCCAATCTGATTAGAATATCATAACATAAAGTATAAGTGGCAGAATTTTTTTTGTAGGAATGTTTTATCAATTCATTTTCATTTCATTTGTACCCCTGGCAAACTCGAACTTTCGTCCAAATGGTCTCTATTCATATGTATGAAATACATATATGAAATACGTATGTGGAGTTCCCTAGAATTTCATGTGATTCAGTAAACAGAATATAGATTCCATGATTGCTAGATCGATCCATAGGGATTGATGAAGAGTGAGCTGATAATGGAATTTTTCTTTGATAAACAGGAAACTTAAGATTAAGATGCTCCGGAATGGAAACGAGGGAATGTCCACAATACCCGGATTTAGTCAGATCCAATTCGAGGGATTTTGTAGGTTCATTAATCAAGCCTTGGCAGAAGAACTTGACAAGTTTCCAACAATTAAAGATCCAGATCACGAAATTGCATTTCAATTATTTGCGAAAGGATATCAACTGCTAGAACCCTCGATAAAAGAAAGAGATGCTGTGTATGAATCACTCACCTATTCTTCCGAATTATATGTATCTGCGAGATTAATTTTTGGTTTCGATGTGCAAAAGCAAACCATTTCTATCGGAAACATTCCTATAATGAATTCCTTAGGAACCTTTATTATAAATGGAATATACCGAATTGTGATCAATCAAATATTGCTAAGTCCTGGTATTTACTACCGCTCGGAATTAGATCATAAGGGAATTTCTATCTACACTGGCACTATAATATCAGATTGGGGGGGGAGATCGGAATTAGCAATTGATAAAAAAGAAAGGATATGGGCTCGCGTGAGTAGAAAACAAAAGATATCTATTCTAGTTCTATCATCAGCTATGGGTTCGAATCTAAGAGAAATTCTGGATAATGTTTCCTACCCTGAAATTTTCTTGTCTTTCCCGAATGCTAAAGAGAAGAAGAGGATTGAGTCAAAAGAAAAAGCTATTTTGGAGTTTTATCAACAATTTGCTTGTGTAGGTGGGGACCTGGTATTTTCGGAGTCCTTATGCGAGGAATTACAAAAGAAATTTTTTCAACAAAAATGTGAATTAGGAAGGATTGGTCGACGAAATATGAATCGGAGACTTAATCTTGATATTCCTCAGAACAATACATTCTTGTTACCACGAGATGTATTGGCCGCTACGGATCATTTGATTGGAATGAAATTTGGAACGGGTATACTTGACGATGACGATATGAATCACTTGAAAAATAAACGTATTCGTTCGGTTGCGGATCTGTTACAAGATCAATTCGGATTGGCTCTTGGTCGTTTACAACATGCAGTTCAAAAAACTATTCGTAGAGTATTCATACGTCAATCGAAACCGACTCCCCAAACTTTGGTAACTCCAACTTCAACTTCAATTTTATTAATAACTACTTATGAGACCTTTTTTGGCACATACCCGTTATCTCAAGTTTTTGATCAAACGAATCCATTGACACAAACTGTTCATGGGCGAAAAGTGAGTTGTTTAGGTCCTGGAGGGTTGACGGGGAGAACCGCAAGTTTTCGGAGCCGAGATATTCATCCGAGTCACTATGGGCGTATTTGTCCAATTGACACGTCTGAAGGAATCAATGTTGGACTTACTGGATCCTTAACAATTCATGCGAGAATTGATCACTTGTGGGGATCCATAGAGAGTCCGTTTTATGAAATATCTGCTGAGAAAGCAAAAGAAAAAAAAGAGAGACAGGTGGTTTATCTATCACCAAATAGAGATGAATATTATATGATAGCAGCAGGAAATTCTTTGTCCTTGAATCAAGGTATTCAGGAAGAACAGGTTGTTCCGGCTAGATACCGTCAAGAATTCTTGACTATTGCATGGGAACAGATTCATGTTAGAAGTATTTTTCCTTTCCAATATTTTTCTATTGGGGGTTCTCTCATTCCTTTTATTGAGCACAATGATGCGAATCGGGCTTTAATGAGTTCTAATATGCAGCGCCAAGCAGTTCCGCTTTCTCGGTCCGAGAAATGCATTGTTGGAACTGGATTGGAACGCCAAACAGCTCTAGATTCGAGGGTTTCCATTATAGCCGAACGCGAGGGAAAGATCATTTCTACTGATAGTCATAAGATACTTTTATCAAGTAGTGGGAAGACTATAAGTATTCCTTTAGTTAACCACCGTCGCTCTAACAAAAATACTTGTATGCACCAAAAACCCCGGGTTCCACGGGGTAAATCCATTAAAAAAGGACAAATTTTAGCAGAAGGAGCTGCTACAATTGGGGGCGAACTTGCTTTAGGAAAAAACGTATTAGTAGCTTATATGCCATGGGAAGGTTACAATTTTGAAGACGCAGTACTAATTAGCGAACGTTTGGTATATGAAGATATTTATACCTCTTTTCACATCCGGAAATATGAAATTCAGACGGATACGACAAGCCAGGGCTCCGCTGAAAAAATCACTAAAGAAATACCACATCTAGAAGAACATTTACTCCGCAATTTGGACAGAAATGGAGTTGTTAGGTTGGGATCCTGGGTAGAAACTGGTGATATTTTAGTAGGTAAATTAACGCCTCAGATAGCGAGCGAATCATCTTATATCGCGGAAGCTGGATTATTACGGGCCATATTTGGCCTTGAGGTTTCCACTTCAAAAGAAACTTCTCTGAAATTACCTATAGGTGGAAGAGGGCGCGTTATCGATGTGAAATGGATCCAAAGGGACCCGCTCGACATAATGGTTCGTGTATATATTTTACAGAAACGTGAAATCAAAGTTGGGGATAAAGTAGCCGGAAGACATGGGAATAAAGGGATCATTTCCAAAATTTTGCCTAGGCAAGATATGCCCTATTTGCAAGATGGAACACCCGTTGATATGGTCTTCAATCCCTTAGGAGTACCCTCCCGAATGAATGTGGGACAAATATTTGAAAGCTCGCTCGGATTAGCGGGGGATCTGCTAAAGAAACATTATAGAATAGCACCCTTTGATGAGAGATATGAGCAAGAGGCTTCAAGAAAACTTGTGTTTTCAGAATTATATGAAGCCAGTAAAGAAACAAAAAATCCATGGGTATTTGAACCCGAGTACCCGGGAAAAAGCAGAATATTTGATGGAAGAACAGGCGACCCCTTTGAGCAACCTGTTCTAATAGGGAAGTCCTATATCTTAAAATTAATTCATCAAGTTGATGAGAAAATTCATGGGCGTTCTACTGGGCCCTACTCACTTGTTACACAACAACCGGTTAGAGGAAGAGCCAAGCAAGGGGGACAACGAGTAGGAGAAATGGAAGTTTGGGCTTTAGAAGGATTTGGTGTTGCTCATATTTTACAAGAGATACTTACTTATAAATCTGACCATCTTATAGCTCGCCAAGAAATACTTAATGCTACGATCTGGGGAAAAAGAATACCTAATCATGAGGATCCTCCAGAATCTTTTCGAGTGCTCGTTCGAGAACTACGATCTTTGGCTCTAGAACTGAATCATTTCCTTGTATCTGAAAAGAACTTCCAGGTTAATAGGGAGGAAGTTTGATCGGAATAAATATAAATTCTTTTCTTATTTCTATTTTATGATTGACCAATATAAACATCAACAACTTCAAATTGGACTCGTTTCCCCTCAACAAATAAAGGCTTGGGCTAACAAAAACCTACCTAATGGAGAAGTCGTTGGCGAAGTCACAAGGCCCTCTACTTTTCATTATAAAACCGATAAACCAGAAAAAGATGGATTGTTTTGCGAAAGAATCTTTGGACCCATAAAAAGCGGGATTTGCGCTTGTGGCAATTCTCGAGCGAGCGGAGCTGAAAACGAAGACGAAAGATTTTGCCAAAAATGCGGGGTCGAATTTGTGGATTCTCGGATACGAAGATATCAAATGGGATACATCAAACTCGCATGTCCCGTGACTCATGTGTGGTATTTGAAAGGTCTTCCTAGTTATATCGCGAATCTTTTAGATAAACCTCTTAAGAAGTTGGAGGGCCTAGTATACGGCGATTTCTCTTTTGCTAGGCCCAGCACTAAAAAACCCACTTTTTTACGATTACGAGGTTTATTCGAAGAGGAAATTGCATCCTGTAACCACAGCATTTCTCCCTTTTTTTCTACCCCAGGCTTTGCAACATTTCGAAATCGGGAAATTGCGACAGGAGCAGGTGCTATTAGAGAACAATTAGCAGATTTGGATTTGCGAATTATTATAGAGAATTCTTTGGTCGAATGGAAGGAATTAGAAGACGAGGGGTATAGTGGAGATGAGTGGGAAGATAGAAAAAGACGAATAAGAAAAGTTTTTTTGATTAGACGCATGCAATTGGCGAAACATTTTATTCAAACAAATGTAGAACCAGAATGGATGGTTTTGTGCTTATTACCGGTTCTTCCTCCCGAATTGAGACCTATTGTTTATAGGTCTGGAGATAAAGTAGTGACTTCAGACATTAATGAACTTTATAAGAGAGTTATCCGTCGGAACAACAATCTTGCCTATCTATTAAAAAGAAGTGAATTAGCGCCAGCAGATTTAGTAATGTGCCAGGAAAAATTGGTACAAGAAGCCGTGGATACACTTCTTGATAGTGGGTCCCGCGGGCAACCGACGAGGGATGGTCACAATAAAGTATACAAATCACTTTCAGATGTAATTGAAGGTAAAGAGGGAAGGTTTCGCGAGACTCTGCTTGGGAAACGGGTCGATTACTCGGGGCGTTCTGTCATTGTTGTGGGTCCTTCGCTTTCATTACATCAATGTGGATTACCTCTAGAGATAGCAATAAAGCTTTTTCAGCTATTTGTAATTCGCGATTTAATCACGAAACGCGCCACTTCTAATGTAAGGATTGCTAAAAGGAAAATTTGGGAAAAAGAACCCATTGTATGGGAAATACTTCAAGAAGTTATGCGGGGACATCCTGTACTGTTAAATAGAGCACCTACCCTGCATAGATTAGGCATACAGGCCTTTCAACCCACTTTAGTAGAGGGGCGTACTATTTCTTTACACCCATTAGTGTGTAAGGGTTTCAATGCGGACTTTGATGGAGATCAAATGGCTGTTCATCTACCTTTATCCTTGGAAGCTCAGGCAGAAGCCCGTTTACTTATGTTTTCTCATATGAATCTCTTATCTCCCGCTATTGGGGATCCTATTTGCGTACCAACCCAAGACATGCTTATCGGGCTTTATGTATTAACGATTGGAAAGCGTCGAGGTATTTGTGCAAATAGATATAATAGTTGCAGAAACTACCCAAATCTAAAAGTAAATTACAATAATAATAATAATTTTAAATATAGGAAAGATAAAGAACCCCATTTTTCTAGTTCTTATGATGCACTGGGAGCTTATAGACAAAAACTAATCAGTTTAGATAGTCCCTTGTGGCTACGATGGAACCTGGATCAACGCGTCATTGGGTCAAGAGAAGTTCCGATTGAAGTTCAATATGAATCTTTGGGGACTTATCATGAGATTTATGCCCACTATCTAATAATGGGAAATAGAAAAAAAGAAATTCGTTCGATATACATTCGAACCACTCTTGGTCATATTTCTTTTTATAGAGAAATAGAGGAAGCCATACAAGGATTTAGTCAGGCCTATTCATACACTACCTAAACAAGAAAGTTAGATTCGGCGATGCCCCTCCCCTTTCGGGGGGCATTCCGATTTCCCTAGTATCATCATTATTTGCCACGCGAATCCAGATTGAGATTGAGGCAATTAAGTTAATTAAATTTTCGAATCACTGACTCAGGCCCATTGTCGAATCCTACTCAGCAATTGTCGAATCCTACTCAGCCGAAAAGGGGGTACTTATGTATGGCGGAACGGGCCAATCTGGTCTTTCATAATAAAGAGATAGACGGAACTGGTATGAAACGACTTATTAGCAGATTAATAGATCATTTTGGAATGGGATATACATCCCATATACTGGATCAACTAAAGACTCTGGGCTTCCATCAAGCCACTACTACATCGATTTCGTTAGGAATCGAGGATCTTTTAACAATACCCTCTAAGGGATGGTTAGTCCAAGACGCGGAACAACAGAGTTTTCTTTTGGAGAAACACTATTATTATGGGGCTGTACACGCGGTAGAAAAATTACGCCAATCTGTTGAGATATGGTATGCGACAAGTGAATATTTGAAACAAGAAATGAATTCAAATTTTCGGATAACGGATCCTTCTAATCCAGTCTATCTAATGTCTTTTTCAGGAGCCAGAGGAAATGCATCTCAAGTACACCAATTAGTAGGTATGAGAGGATTAATGTCGGACCCTCAAGGACAAATGATTGATTTACCTATTCAAAGCAATTTACGCGAGGGACTTTCTTTGACAGAATATATAATTTCCTGCTATGGAGCCCGCAAAGGGGTTGTAGATACTGCTGTGCGAACAGCAGATGCTGGATATCTTACACGTAGACTTGTTGAAGTAGTTCAACATATTATTGTGCGTAGAAGAGATTGTGGTACTATCCGAGGTATTTCTGTAAGTCCTCAAAATGGGATGACGGAAAAACTTTTTGTCCAAACACTAATTGGTCGTGTATTAGCAGACGATATATATATCGGTTCACGATGCATTGCCGCGCGAAATCAAGATATTGGAATTGGATTAGTCAATCGATTCATAACTGCCTTTCGAGCACAACCATTTCGAGCACAACCAATATATATTAGAACCCCCTTTACTTGCCGAAGCACTTCTTGGATCTGTCAATTATGCTATGGCCGGAGTCCTACTCATAGTGATCTGGTCGAATTGGGAGAAGCCGTAGGTATTATTGCAGGTCAATCAATTGGGGAGCCAGGGACTCAACTAACATTAAGAACTTTTCATACTGGCGGAGTATTCACAGGGGGTACTGCCGACCTTGTACGATCCCCTTCGAATGGAAAAATAAAATTCAATGAGAATTTGGTTCACCCCACACGTACCCGTCATGGGCAGCCTGCTTTTCTATGTTATATAGACTTGCATGTAACTATTCAGAGTCAAGATATTCTATATAGTGTGAATATTCCCTCAAAAAGCTTGATTCTAGTGCAAAATGATCAATATGTAAAATCCGAACAAGTAATTGCGGAGATTCGTGCCGGAACGTCCACTTTACATTTTAAAGAAAGGGTACAAAAGCATATTTATTCTGAATCAGACGGCGAAATGCACTGGAGTACTGATGTTTACCATGCGCCCGAATATCAATATGGTAATCTTCGCCGATTACCAAAAACAAGCCATTTATGGATATTGTCAGTAAGTATGTGCAGATCCAGTATAGCGTCTTTTTCACTCCACAAGGATCAAGATCAAATGAATACTTATGGTAAAAAAGATAGGGAAATTCTTGATTATTCAACG
Source organism: Triticum urartu (assembly GCF_056163025.1). Classification (NCBI taxonomy): domain Eukaryota; kingdom Viridiplantae; phylum Streptophyta; class Magnoliopsida; order Poales; family Poaceae; genus Triticum; species Triticum urartu. Next base: position 1,052,873 of record NW_028260368.1, on the reverse strand, counting down.
TCGGATCGAATCATGTCCAATGGCCATTGGAATTTTATCTATCCTTCTATTTTTCAAGATAATTCAGATTTGTTGGCGAAAAAGCGAAGAAATAGGTTCGTCATTCCATTACAATATCATCAAGAACAAGAGAAAGAACTAATATCCTGTTTTGGGATTTCGATTGAAATCCCCCTTATGGGTGTTTTACGTAGAAATACTATTTTTGCTTATTTTGACGATCCCCGATACAGAAAAGATAAAAAGGGTTCAGGAATTGTTAAATTTAGATATAGGACCCTAGAAGAAGAATATAGGACTCGAGCGGAAGACTCAGAAGAGGAATATGAGACCCTAGAAGACGAATACAGGACCCGAGAGGACGAATATGAATATGAAACCCTAGAAGAATCTAAATATGGAATCCTAGAAGACGAATACGAATATGAAACCCTAGAAGACGAATATGGGAGCCCAGAAAACGAATATGGGAACCCAGAGAACGAATATAGGACTTTAGAGAAAGACTCAGAAGAGGAATATGGGAGCCCAGAGAGCAAATATAGGACCCAAGAGGACGAATATGGAACTCTAGAGGAAGACTCAGAAGACGAATATGGCAGCCCCGGGGAAAGCGCAGAGGAAAAATATGGTACTTTAGAGGAAGACTCAGAAGAAGATTCAGAGGACGAATACGAGAGCCCAGAGGAAGATTCCATCTTAAAAAAAGAGGGTTTGATTGAGCATCGAGGAACAAAAGAATTTAGTCTAAAATACCAAAAAGAAGTAGATCGGTTTTTTTTCATTCTTCAAGAACTTCATATCTTGCCGAGATCTTCATCCCTAAAGATACTTGACAATAGTATTATTGGAGTGAATACACAACTCACAAAAAATACAAGAAGTCGACTAGGCGGACTGGTCCGAGTGAAGAGAAAAAAAAGCCATACGGAACTCAAAATATTTTCCGGAGATATTCATTTTCCTGAAGAGGCGGATAAGATATTAGGTGGCTGTTTGATACCGCCAGAAAGACAAAAAAAAGATTCTAAGGAATCAAAAAAAAGGAAAAATTGGGTCTATGTTCAACGGAAAAAAATTCTCAAGAGCAAGGAAAAGTATTTTGTTTCCGTTCGCCCTACAGTGGCATATGAAATGGACGAAGGAAGAAATTTAGCAACACTTTTCCCGCAGGATCTCTTGCAAGAAGAAAATAATCTCCAAATTCGACTTGTCAATTTTATTTCTCATGAAAATAGCAAGTTAACTCAAAGAATTTATCACACAAATAGTCAATTTGTTAGAACTTGCTTAGTAGTGAATTGGGAACAAGAAGAAAAAGAAAAGGCTGGTGCTTCCCTTGTTGAGGTAAGAGCAAATGATCTTATTCGCGATTTCCTAAGAATTGAGTTAGTCAAGTCCACTATTTCGTATACACGAAAAAGGTATGGTAGGACAAGTGCAGGACCGATTCCCCATAATAGGTTAGATCGCGCCAATATCAATTCTTTTTATTCCAAGGCGAAGATTGAATCACTTAGCCAACATCCAGAAGCTATTGGCACTTTGTTGAATCGAAATAAAGAATACCACTCTTTGATGATTTTGTCGGCATCCAACTGTTCTCGAATTGGTTTATTCAAGAATTCAAAACATCCCAATGCGATAAAAGAATGGAATCCTAGAATTCCTATTCGAGAAATTTTTGGGCCCTTAGGCGCTATTGTAGCTAGTATATCGCATTTTTCTTCATCTTACTATTTACTAACGCATAATAAAATCCTGTTAAAAAAATATTTGTTCGTTGACAATTTAAAACAAACCTTCCAAGTACTTCAAGAACTTAAATACTCTTTAATAGATGAAAATAAAAGGATTTCTAATTTCGATAGTAACATAATGTTGGATCCATTCCTTTTGAATTGTCACTTTGTCCATCATGATTCTTGGGAAGAGACATTGGCAATAATTCACCTTGGACAATTTATTTGTGAAAATGTATGTCTATTTAAATCGCACATAAAAAAATCCGGTCAAATTTTCATTGTAAATATGAATTCCTTTGTTATAAGAGCAGCTAAACCTTATTTGGCCACTACAGGAGCAACTGTTAATGGTCATTATGGAGAAATCCTTTACAAGGGAGATAGGTTAGTTACGTTTATATATGAAAAATCGAGATCTAGTGACATAACGCAAGGTCTTCCAAAAGTGGAACAAATCTTTGAAGCGCGTTCAATTGATTCATTATCCCCGAATCTCGAAAGGAGAATTGAGGATTGGAATGAGCGTATACCAAGAATTCTTGGGGTCCCTTGGGGATTCTTGATTGGAGCTGAGCTAACCATAGCCCAAAGTCGTATCTCTTTGGTTAATAAAATCCAAAAGGTTTATCGATCCCAAGGGGTACAGATCCATAATAGACATATAGAGATTATTATACGCCAAGTAACATCAAAAGTGCGGGTTTCCGAAGATGGAATGTCTAATGTTTTTTCGCCTGGGGAATTAATCGGACTATTGCGAGCGGAACGAGCAGGACGAGCTTTGGATGAATCGATCTATTATCGGGCAATCTTATTGGGAATAACAAGGGCTTCCCTGAATACCCAAAGTTTCATATCTGAAGCAAGTTTTCAAGAAACTGCTCGAGTTTTAGCAAAAGCTGCCCTACGAGGTCGCATTGATTGGTTGAAAGGCTTGAAAGAAAACGTAGTTCTGGGGGGGATTATACCTGTTGGTACCGGATTCCAAAAATTTGTGCATCGTTCCCCACAAGACAAGAACCTTTATTTCGAAATAAAAAAAAAAAATCTATTCGCGTCGGAAATGAGAGATTTTTTGTTTCTCCATACAGAATTAGTTTCTTCAGATTCTGACGTAACAAACAATTTTTATGAGACATAAGAACCCCCATAAAAATATTTTTTACTTTACTAGACTTTTGAACTTAGAACACTAACAGGTCAAATTTTAGATTTTTAAGATTTTTATTTTAATAAGTAAAACAAGTCAGTTAATTCATTAAGGTGGTTATGTTTATACCATGTATCAATGGCCAACTCTTATCTTAGTACAAGGTTCTCTCGGAACAATTATTATTTATTTCAAGCTATTTCGGATCTTTCTTAATCTTCAAAAAGAACTAAATTCCGTAATGGAATGGTAGGATTAAAAAAAAGGAAGTGTGGAAAAAATGACAAGAAGATATTGGAACATTAATTTGAAAGAGATGATAGAAGCAGGAGTTCATTTTGGTCATGGTATTAAGAAATGGAATCCTAAAATGGCCCCTTACATTTCGGCAAAGCGTAAAGGTACTCATATTATAAATCTCGCTAGAACGGCTCGTTTTTTATCAGAAGCTTGTGATTTAGTTTTTGATGCAGCAAGTCAGGGAAAAAGTTTCTTAATTGTTGGTACCAAAAAAAGAGCAACAGATTTAGTAGCATCAGCTGCAATAAGGGCTCGTTGTCATTATGTTAATAAAAAGTGGTTCAGTGGTATGTTAACGAATTGGTCGATTACGAAAACTAGACTTTCTCAATTTAGAGACTTAAGAGCAGAAGAAAAAATGGGAAAATTCCACCATCTCCCAAAAAGAGATGTGGCAATCTTGAAGAGAAAATTATCTACTTTGCAAAGGTATCTCGGCGGGATCAAATATATGACGAGATTGCCAGACATTGTGATCGTCCTTGATCAGCAAAAAGAGTATATAGCTCTTCGGGAATGTGCCATTTTGGGGATTCCTACTATTTCTTTAGTCGATACAAATTGTGACCCGGATCTCGCGAATATATCGATTCCAGCCAACGATGACACTATGACTTCAATTCGATTGATTCTTAACAAATTAGTATTTTCAATTTGTGAGGGCCGTTCTCTCTATATAAGAAATCGTTGATTAAGAATATATAGTGAATTCTTGGGCAACTGCGTAAATTTATGGAATCACTTACTTTACTATATCTTTTTTTTTGCATAGAATTTTTTTTGCATAGAAAAAAGAAGGGGAATATTGATATATATTAGAGGGTATTGATATATATTATGATCTGATGTGCTTTCTTGGTATCCTAAATATAAGATTAATACTTCAAGTTGCTGAGTTGAGAAAGAGATGGTTGAATCAAAAGAATTCCTTTTTTGAAGTTCAATTTTTATCAGAGGACAATATGAATATTATACCTTGTTCCATTAAAACACTCAAGGGGTTATACGATATATCGGGTGTAGAAGTAGGCCAACACTTCTATTGGCAAATAGGAGGTTTCCAAATTCATGCCCAAGTACTCATCACTTCTTGGGTCGTAATTACTATCTTGCTAGGTTCAGTTGTCATAGCTGTTCGGAATCCACAAACCATCCCGACCGACGGTCAGAATTTTTTTGAATATGTCCTTGAGTTTATTCGAGACTTGAGCAAAACTCAGATTGGAGAAGAATATGGTCCCTGGGTTCCCTTTATTGGAACTATGTTCCTTTTTATTTTTGTTTCGAATTGGTCGGGTGCTCTTTTACCTTGGAAAATTATAGAGTTACCCCATGGGGAATTAGCAGCGCCCACGAATGATATAAATACTACTGTTGCTTTAGCTTTACTCACGTCAGCGGCATATTTTTATGCTGGTCTTAGCAAAAAAGGATTGAGCTATTTCGAGAAATATATTAAACCAACTCCAATCCTTTTACCAATTAACATCCTAGAAGATTTCACAAAACCATTATCGCTTAGCTTTCGACTTTTCGGGAATATATTGGCGGATGAATTAGTCGTTGTTGTTCTTGTTTCTTTAGTCCCCTTAGTAATCCCTATACCGGTCATGTTTCTTGGATTATTTACAAGCGGTATTCAAGCTCTTATTTTTGCAACATTAGCCGCAGCCTATATAGGTGAATCCATGGAGGGTCATCATTGAATTGACTCTTTTTGGAAATAGTATTTTTTTTTTTTTGCAGCTTAGCTCAATTCATGCATGGTTCCAGATAATCTGCTTGGTTGCAAAAAAATAGTTAGAAATGCGTATGAATATATAGCCTAGAGTTGTAGGAGAGAGAATAGAATAGACTATATTATGGAATTTTCAAAGTATATATGCATTAAGGAGGGTGGAGTCAGGCTAGATCTATACTATAATATCCTTAATGTCTATAAGTGGAGTCCTCTTTTATGCAGGTTTCCACTTTAAGCAATGATTTTAGAATCCGATTCAATAGAAAATGAGAAAATATGCAAACAAAATAGAAGAAACAAATGTATATATATAGGATATTATATTATATATTCCTAGGTTAGATTCATTATCTAATCCGATATATGGATATGGAATTCCCTTCTATGTAGTTCGGACAATTCACATTATCATTTCAATTTGATTTCAATTTGTACTTTTTAGTTACTTTACTTCTCCCAATAGAGCTTAGAAGTAAGAATTTATTGGTTGATTGTATCCTTAACCATTTCTTTTTTTTGACACGAGGAACTACTCACCATGAATCCACTAATTGCTGCTGCTTCTGTTATTGCTGCTGGATTGGCCGTAGGGCTTGCTTCTATTGGACCTGGAGTTGGTCAAGGTACTGCTGCAGGACAAGCTGTAGAAGGTATTGCGAGACAGCCAGAAGCAGAAGGTAAAATACGAGGTACTTTATTGCTTAGTCTAGCTTTTATGGAAGCTTTAACAATTTATGGACTAGTTGTGGCACTAGCGCTTTTATTTGCGAACCCTTTTGTTTAATCTTAAAAAAAAAATTCTTTCGATTTCGATTAGATACTTTTTTCTTTTTTTAGTAAATTGGTATTTGCTTCCACAATTCCAATTATATCAATACTTTATTTAATTTACTCCTATTTATTACTCCTGGAATTATCTATTTATCGGGACAGATAATACCCCATTCTAGGAAGGGCTGAGTTGAGTATTATTAATTTAGAAGATATGCTCACCTTCTTATTTCCCGTCCTTAGTTTAGGAAAGTGGAAAGTTTTTTCCTTTTATTTTAGGAATTTTGGGAACAGAACATTTCAACAAAGGAAGTCTTTCACCGGTCAAACAAGACGTAAGACTTAATCTAAAAGAAATTACTAGATTGAATCTATTTGCATTAAAAAAACCGATCAAAAAAGGGCGAGCGAAGTAAGTGATCGAAAAACTTTGTTCTTTGTTCGTCCTATCTATAAGAGGAGAGCATATGAAAAATGTAACCCATTCTTTCGTTTTTTTAGCTCACTGGCCATCCGCTGGCAGTTTCGGGCTTAATACCGATATTTTAGCAACAAATCTAATAAATCTAACTGTAGTGGTTGGTGTTTTGATTTTTTTTGGAAAGGGAGTGTGTGCGAGTTGTCTATTTCAAGAATAGATTGGATCTATCCGGCTGCACTTTATAATATTTTTTAGTATTTTTCGGATAAATAAGAAAAGGGTGCACGATCTCGACGAATTACTTCTGAATAAATTCAGAAATCATATGGAAGAACCATAGCATTTCGCGACTCATTGGTAAATCAACTTTGATTCTCTATAAACCAAGAATGTGAGACCATTAACACGGTTAAAGCTAAACTGCTTGAAGTCCAGGCAAAAAGAGGTACTCTTTCTACAACTATATTAGTATTAGTACCAATTTAAACGGGAAATAGCTAATGTAAAATTTATCTGATATAGAACACTCATATCGATAAAATGGTTTGAACTATTTACTAGAAAAAAAAGGGGGCACCCTGCCCTTTTTTAACCAATGCCGAATCGACGACCTATGTATAAAAAAGAGAAATTTTTTGGATTTGAAGAAAAAAAAAATAAAAAAGAATTCTATTAATTTTCATTTTCCATTTATTTAGTTAGTTTTTCTTAATGAAATTGAAATTATTAACTAGAGGGCAAATAAAAATAAAGAAACAACTTTGCTGACCATGATATATTTTTATCTAGGCGGAAGAGTCCTCTTAATATTTATCTAGTCTTATATAGGTTTCGGTATATTGAAATATAAACATAAAAAAGAAGATAGAGGATAGGCTCATTACTTAAAAAAAAGATATGGAAATAGCTATAGAAAAAAAAAAAGGAGCGTGAGAGCCAAATGAATCGAAAGATTCATGTTTGGTTCGGGAAGAGATCATAAAAGTTGTAAACTTACAAAATAATCTACTTTCATTAAAAGATTTATTAGATAATCGAAAACAGAGGATCTTGAGTACTATTCGAAATTCAGAAGAATTGCGTAGAGGGACCATTGAGCAACTCGAAAAAGCTCGGATTCGATTACAGAAAGTCGAACTAGAAGCGGATGAGTATCGAATGAATGGATACTCTGAGATAGAACGAGAAAAAGCAAATTTGATTAATGCTACTTCTATTAGTTTGGAACAATTGGAAAAGTCTAAAAACGAAACCCTTTATTTGAAAAACAAAGGGCAATGAATCAGGTCCGACAGCGGGTTTTCCAACAGGCCGTACAAGGAGCTCTAGGAACTCTGAATAGTTGTTTGAATACCGAGTTACATTTCCGTACGATTCGTGCTAATATTGGCATTCTCGGGTCCCTGGAATGGAAGAAATAATTAAATTAATTAGGCCTTGAACTTCTACTTTCGTTTAGAATTTAGGCATTATTTTTCCCCTTGCTTCCGAAAAAAGAGTCAAGAAACACTAATGGCAACCCTTCGAGTCGACGAAATTCATAAAATTCTCCGCGAACGTATTGAACAATATAATAGGAAAGTAGGGATTGAGAATATAGGTCGCGTAGTTCAAGTGGGGGATGGGATTGCTCGTATTATAGGTCTTGGTGAAATAATGTCAGGTGAATTAGTCGAATTTGCAGAAGGTACTAGGGTATTGCTCTGAATTTGGAATCCAAAAATGTTGGGATTGTATTAATGGGCGATGGGTTGATGATACAAGAGGGAAGTTTTGTAAAAGCAACAGGAAGAATTGCTCAGATACCCGTGAGTGAGGCTTACTTGGGTCGTGTTGTAAATGCTCTGGCTAAACCTATTG
>NW_028260368.1:1018381-1033381 GCF_056163025.1 Triticum urartu | reverse complement strand
GAAAAAATCGCGGAAAACCGAACTATTATACAATACTTACCTTATGTAACAAGGATATAGAGAGATTGTAGAAAGGGGATAGGATAGTTATTTTTGCAAGAGACTTGTTGTAAATTCCTTAACTTAAGAAAGAAAAAAGAATAAAAACACAGATACATAACATAAAAAAAAGAATAAATAAGACGAGATTCGACCTCCCCCTACATATTTAATTTCCTCTCCTATACAAAAACTAGCAAGACCCACTCCATTGGTAATTCCATCAATAACACCCTTATCAAAAAACTCCGTGAGTTCGGTTAACCCTCTTATACCGAGGGTAAAGACCCTAGTATAGAAAATATCTATATAACCACGATTATATGACCAACTGTATATATTTTTTTTTACTTGATCTAAAAATTCTTTTTTAGGATTTCCTTTGTAAAAAGAGTTTATTAAATCCAAATTCTGAAAAAAAGAATAAGCGGATCCATAGAAGATATATGCTATGAATAAACCAAAGATAGCTAGACTTACAGAAGAAATTGCATTAGTAATAAATTCATATGAATTTACAAAAGAATTAGAACTTTCCTGGGTAAAGTTTATTGAGGGAGTTAACCACTTTGATAATATGGTTAACTCTGCTATTCCATTACCAATTCCTCCATTATCAAAAGAGATTCCTATGAATCCAATGAACAAAGTGAAAAGTAGTAATATAAGAAGAGGAAATAACATAGTATTTCCCGTTTCATGCGGATAGGCAAAAGTTTTTTTAGCCCCAAAAGACGTAGTAAAGGATCCTATCCTATTTCTTGTATTACCTTGAATTTTTGGTATATTTTGTGAAAAAAAAGAAACTCCACTCTTCGTTGTTGATAAAACGAAATCCCTATTCACTCCTTTGGGTATCCTTTTTCCCCATAAGGATATTGAATACAAGGAACTCTCTTTAGTGCTACTGTAATTTTGAAAATGAACACGCAAATACCCATCAAATGTAAGTAAATATATCCGAAACATATAAAAGGCAGTTAATCCTGCAGTAAAGGAGGCTATTATTCCAAAAAAGGGCGAATACAACCAACTATTACTAAGGATTTCATCTTTGGACCAGAAGCAAGCAAGAGGTGGAATACCACAAAGAGAAAGTGTACCCCATAAAAAAGTAGTTCTTGTGATTGGAATGTATTTTCTTAAACCGCCCATAAGAACCATATTTTGACTTTTATCTGGTGAATATCCAACAAGAGGTTCCATTGAATGAATAACGGATCCGGATCCCAAGAACAATAAAGCTTTTGAATAAGCATGAGTGATCAAATGGAATAAAGCAGCTTGATAAGAACCTATACCTAGAGCTAACATCATATAACCCAATTGAGACATTGTAGAATAGGCTAAGCTTCTTTTAATATCTCTCTGAGCAAGAGCTAAAGTAGCTCCTAAGAATAGTGTTATTGTACCTACTAAAGAAATAAAACTCATTATCAAAGGTAAAGATATGAAAAGAGGAAGAAGTCGAGCTAGAAGAAAAATTCCCGCAGCAACCATAGTTGCTGCGTGTATAAGAGCCGAAATAGGAGTGGGCCCTTCCATAGCATCGGGTAACCATACGTGAAGAGGGAATTGTGCGGATTTCGCAACTGCACCAAGGAATAATAAAAAAGCACACAAAGTAGTAAGTAAAGAGTTAATTCCATTATTAGGAATCCAGTTATTAGCTATTTTGAACAAATCCCTAAACTCTAAACTACCTGTTATCCAAAAAAAACCTAAAATTCCTAATAATAGACCAAAATCCCCTACACGATTAGTTACAAAAGCTTTTTGACAAGCACTCGCTGCGATTGGTCGTGTAAACCAAAAGCCTATCAATAAATAAGAACACATTCCCACGAGTTCCCAAAAAAAATAAATTTGTATCAAATTGGAGCTAGTAACCAATCCCAACATGGAAGTATTGAAAAAACTTATATAAACAAAAAATCTCAAATATCCTTCATCGTGAGACATATAACCATCACTATAAATAAGAACCAGGATTCCTACAGTAGTAATTAGTATTAACATAATAGAAGTAAGTGGGTCAATCAAGTATCCAAATTCTAAAGAAAAATCATTATTGACGGTCCAAGACCATAGATATTGATAGATCGAACTTCCATTTATTTGTTGAATAGACAGTTGAACTGAGAATACCATAGCTATACTTAAGAGTAAAACACTAGGAAAAGCCCATATGCGACGAAGATTTTTTGTTGCTGTCGGAATAAGAATAAGGCCAAATCCCATTGACATAATAACTGGAAGTGGGAGAAGAGGGATTACCCATGCATATTGATATGTATGTTCCATAAGAAAAGAAATTGCAATTTTTACTTCAATTTTTACTTCAATTTTTCTATAAAATTGTTTCCGATTCACCAAACCAATTCTTATCTCTTTCTGAAAGAATAAATAAAAAGAATAAGAAAAAATACTGAAATTCTTAATTTTTCCAAAATTTATCTCATTGAAATAATTAAAAATTAAGAATGGGTTTAGTTGGTTAAATTAAAAAAGTTAATAAAATAACTAGGTAACGAAGTTATTTTATTAACTAAATAAAGATATTTATAAAAATAAAAAAAAAAAAGTGGAATCATTTTACTTTCTATTCATAATTCATTTTTATATTTCTTTAAAACAAAGATGAAACAGCTCTCTTGTTCCATAATTAACTGATTGAGTGAATTCCAATGAAAACCTATGTTTATAAGAAATTATCGAATAGTCCTTACTTCATATAGAACTAAAATTCTAATGACTATAAATTACCTAAGTTTTAGAATGTCTTGTTTAAGAGACTCAGTATTTTTTGTTTTGATTGGAATTCCTTTCCTTTATGGAATACCATTCTGAACTTAATTAACTATTTTCATTTTCCCTTCTTTTTATCCCCCCGTCTTATCTTATATGGGGGATAGGCTTCCATACCATATATCTATATATGGAGTATACTTGATATATAAATAGATATAAATAGATTTAAATGAGAAACCCTTCTATATATTCTATATTATTAAAAAAAAAGTATAAAATATATAAAGAAAAAATGTTAAAAAATTCTTGTTGTCTTATCCGCATTAGACAAAATGAAGTAAAAAATAATTCAAAATTTAAGTATCTTTCAGTATCTAAGTATAAATACTAATAAAAAGAAGAAAGAAGGATTGATTTGCAGCAATAGATGTCTTTCACATACAACTAGAAAAAAGTAATTTCCTTTTTGAATGGCAGTTCCAAAAAAACGTACTTCAATGTCAAAAAAGCGTATTCGTAAAAATATTTGGAAGAAAAAGACTTATTTTTCCATAGTACAATCTTATTCTTTAGTAAAATCAAGATCATTTTCGAGCGGTAATGAGCATCCAAAACCAAAGGGTTTTTCTGGGCAACAAACAAATAATAAGATTTTGGAATAATATGAATTGACTTATCAAAAAAGAATTCCAATTATTTAATAATTTGGATTCTTCTTTGAATGTACTTTTATGTGTCGAATTACTCGGTACAATATTCTTAGAACAAAAAACCCCTCTTATCTTATATATACAAGAAAAAAAAAGTTTTGTTTGGTATACTGTGTGCTAAGTATTCTTTTCCTATCAATGAACTTTTCATAATTTTCCTAATAGAATCCTCATATTCTATTAGGAAAATTATGAAAAGTGGAGTATTCTTACAATAGGACTTACAACTTCCACCTATCTTCTCCAAAATCATAAGGTTAGTAAATCTTATTAATAAGAGCATAAAGACTTTCATTCTAGAAATTTTTAAAAAATCCAAAAAGCCTTTTCTATTTATCCATTTTATTTTAATTTCATCATTAAATAGAAACCCTTTTGGATTTTTTTCATTGTATTGAAAGAATTTTCAAAATGTAAAGGGGAAATTAATTAGAAAAAATTAGTTCTATAATTGCAAGTTAGAAAAAAGAAGTTCCAACTCTTTCAAGCAGTGTTTGTGTTTCTATTGGGCAAAGCAAGAGTTTATTGTAAAAAAAAAAAATGGAAACGATACTACCAAACGAAGTCTATTTTAATGAAAACTCTAATGTTCCTAAATTTTATGGACTTTCCCAATATCGACGATTCCCAAGATAATAGCTATTATTCTTTTAAGTTACCTATTATTTGAAGTTAGCCGCCATGGTGAAATTGGTAGACACGCTGCTCTTAGGAAGCAGTGCTCAAGCATCTCGGTTCGAATCCGAGTGGCGGCATTCTTGAAAAAGAATACAATAGATTAGAAATCAATTCGAAATTTACAATTTTGTAATGGGACCTTCCCCTTATGCTATTTGCAACTTTAGAACATATACTAACTCATATCTCTTTCTCAACGATTTCAATTGTGATTACGATTCATTTTATAACCTTATTAGTTCGTGAACTTGGAGGATTACGCGATTCGTCAGAAAAAGGAATGATAGTTACTTTTTTCTCTATAACAGGATTCTTAGTTTCTCGTTGGGCTTCCTCGGGACATTTTCCATTAAGTAATTTATATGAGTCATTGATCTTCCTTTCATGGGCCCTGTATATTCTTCATACCATTCCTAAAATACAGAACTCTAAAAATGATTTAAGCACAATAACTACGCCAAGTACTATTTTAACGCAAGGCTTTGCCACATCGGGTCTTTTAACTGAAATGCATCAATCCACGATACTAGTACCTGCTCTACAATCTCAGTGGTTAATGATGCATGTCAGTATGATGTTATTAAGCTATGCAACTCTTTTGTGCGGATCCTTATTATCTGCCGCTATTCTAATCATTAGATTTCGAAATAATTTCCATTTCTTTTCTAAAAAGAAAAAAAATGTTTTAAATAAAACATTTTTCTTTAGTGATATTAAATATTTTTATGCAAAAAGAAGTGCTTTAAAAAGAACCTCTGTCCCTTCATTTCCAAATTATTACAAATATCAATTAACGGAGCGTTTGGATTCTTGGAGTTATCGTGTCATTAGCCTAGGATTTACCCTTTTAACCGTAGGTATTCTTTGTGGAGCAGTATGGGCTAATGAGGCCTGGGGATCCTATTGGAATTGGGATCCTAAGGAAACTTGGGCATTTATTACTTGGACCATATTCGCAATTTATTTACATAGTAGAACAAATCCAAATTGGAAGGGTACGAATTCTGCACTTATAGCTTTGATAGGATTTCTTATAATTTGGATTTGTTATTTTGGTATAAATCTATTAGGAATAGGCTTACATAGTTATGGTTCGTTTACATTAACACCTAAATGATTACATAAAATAAAACCTTCATGAAATGAAGGTTTTTACTTTTATGTTTTATTTGAGAACCCCTTGAACGCCTTATCAAAGGGTTCTCAAAAATTCGAGATAGATCTAATTATACTTTTTTACTTATTTCTGCATTATATACTTTTTTACTTATTTCTGCATTAATAGAGCAGACGAGTAAAAAAAAGCAAACCTATTTAGGATAATAATTGGATAAGAGAGCCTCTACCCTGTCAACGGATAGGGAGAGAACAAAATCTGGATAAATACCAATTCCTATTACTGGTAAAAAGATACAGATTAAAATAAAGAGTTCTCGTGGTCCAGAATCCACAAAATTTGCGTTTGGAACATTAAATAGCTTGTATCCATAGAACATCTGGCGTAACATAGATAATAAATAAATAGGAGTTAATATCATTCCAATTGCCATTACAAAAGTAATTAGTGTTTTTGGCATTAACAGAAATTTTGGACTAGTAATTAGTCCAAAAAATACTACTAATTCTGCGACAAAACCACTCATTCCTGGTAAGGCAAGAGAAGCCATTGAAAAGCTACTAAACATGGTAAAAATTTTAGGCATTGGGATAGATATTCCCCCCAGTTCTTCGAGATAAACAAGACGCATTCTATCAGAAGCGGTTCCTGCCAAGAAAAAAAGTGTAGCAGCCAATAAATCCATGGGATAATATTTGTAAAATAGCTCCATTGAGTCCAATGTTGGTTATGGAACCAATTCCTATAATTATGAAACCCATGTGAGATACAGAGGAATAAGCTATTCTTTTTTTGAAATTTCGTTGACCAAGAGAAGTTGAAGCTGCATAGATTATTTGGATCGCTCCTATTATTACTAACCAGGGCGAAAATAGATAATGAGCATGAGGTAACAATTCCATGTTGATCCGAATCAATCCATATGCTCCCATCTTTAATAATATTCCCGCTAAAAGCATACATGTACTATAATGTGCTTCCCCATGGGTATCTGGTAACCACGTATGTAGGGGTATAATCGGCAATTTGACAGCATAAGCAATAAGGAAGCCAAAATATAAAAGTATTTCCAAGGTTGCAGGGTATGATTGATTAATTAATCTTTCCAAATCTAATCCTGGTTCGTTGGAACCATATAAGCCCATACCCAGAACTCCGATTAAGAAAAAAATGGAACCGCCTGCAGTATACAAAATAAACTTTGTAGCTGAATATAGACGCCTCTTCCCCCCCCACATGGATAAAAGTAAGTAAACAGGAATTAATTCTAACTCCCACATGATAAAAAAAAGTAAAAGGTCTCGCGAAGAAAATAATCCTATTTGACCACTATACATTGCGAGCATCAGGAAATAGAATAATCGCGAATTCCGTGTAATTGGCCAAGCTGCTAAAGTAGCTAAAGTAGTGATAAATCCTGTCAATAAAATAGATCCTAATGAAAGTCCATCGATTCCCAATCTCCAGTGGAAATCGAAGACATCTATCCATTTATAATCCTCCTTTAATTGGATTAAGGGATCCTCCAGTTGGAAATGATAACAGAACGCATAAGTCATTAGAAGGAATTCTAATAAACAAATAGATATAGTATACCACCTAACGACTTTGTTTCCCTTATGAGGTAAAAAGAAAATTAATGAACCTGCAAATATCGGCAAAACAACAAGTATTGTTAACCAAGGAAAATAACTCATGATAAAGTGATAAAGACAAGATACGTTTTGACCAGAAAAGCCCGTGCTCGATTATTTCGAGCACAGGCTTCTTCGGTAAAGAGGAATCAGACGATTCGAGTGAAGTTTTTTGTAACGTATCAATAAGATAGAGCCATGCTACGTGTTGTTTCAGGCCCT
The DNA here is from genome assembly GCF_056163025.1 of Triticum urartu. Lineage (NCBI taxonomy): Eukaryota > Viridiplantae > Streptophyta > Magnoliopsida > Poales > Poaceae > Triticum > Triticum urartu. The sequence continues at coordinate 1,026,230 of NW_028260368.1, read as the reverse complement.
AAATAAACGCGGACACTTAAAAAATCTGTCGGGCAGGCAGATTCACATCTCTTACAACCCACACAATCTTCGGTTCTCGGCGCGGAAGCAATTTGCTTGGCTTTACATCCATCCCAGGGTATCATTTCTAATACATCTGTTGGACAAGCTCGTACACATTGAGTGCATCCTATACATGTATCGTAAATTTTTACGGAATGTGACATTGGATCTATAAATTTTTCTTTTCAACATAAAATTTTTCGATCTGGTAAAAATGAAATTAGTACTATAATGAGTCATATGTATTGTAGACACCAGACGAAGCAATGGTTTATCCAAACTTCAAAAAAAAAAATCTATTTTTTAATCTGTTTGTGAGAAAGCGTGAAGAGAGCCAAGAGACTTTAATTTTGGATTTCAACAATAAATAAGAAATAAGAAAGAATTTTACGAATTGTACAGACGAATTCGAATTAGCCAATAAATTGGCTATCGTCTTTTCAATATAAATTATTGCAATATTCAAATTGCAATATCAATGAATTACAAATACAAAAATTCATTTAAGTGAAAAAGAATACTATGCAATAATCTACTAAAAAAAATGGATATTCTCAAATAATACTAAGAAAATAGTATTGATTTCTATTTATTTTAATATGTGCGCCTTTGTTTAGAGGATTCTATGTCTAATTATTCAAAAGTCTAATTATTCAATAAATTAGATTGATTGATACGAGTGGATTTCCTATTACGATGGATGGAAGAAAGAATGGATAGTCCAATAGCGGCTTCAGCAGCTGCAAGGGCTATAACAAAAATTGCGAAAATATCTCCTTTTAATTGGCGACTATCAAATAGATCAGAAAATGTTACGAGATTTAGATTAATTGAATTCAGTATAAGTTCAAGACATATTAGAGCTCTAACCATGTTTCGGCTTGTGATCAATCCATAGATACCAATCGAAAATAAATAGACACTCAAAAAAAGTACATGCTCAAACATCATTAACTAACTCCTTATCAATCTCGATTCATTTCAATATGAGGGCAAGAATTGAACCGATTCAATTAATTACAATAGAACAATTACACAACAAAAGAAAAAAAAAAAAAAAAAAAAGGAGGTATTTGTTGGCAGTAGATGGATTTTACTAAATCAAAATTGTGATTCTTTAGTTATTTATTTTAGATTTGCAATTCTTATAATTTGTACTTTTTCTAAGTTTTCTTATTGCCGAGCCATAGTAATTGCACCTATTAAAGAAACTAGAAGAATTATGGAAATGAGTTCAAACGGAAGATAAAAATCGGTTGCTAAATGAATTCCAATTTGTTGAACATTATTTATGAGACCCTGTTCTACTATTTGGTTTGATCTTGTAGTCCAAAGAATTCCATACCACGACGTATCTGGGATAGTAGTCATTAGTGAAAAAACAATAGTTATACAAACGAGTGAAGTGAACCCATCTCCAATAGTCCAATAATTCTTATCTTTAGACCATTCTGAGCCATTTACGAACATTACAGCGAATATGATCAAGACATTTATGGCTCCCACATAAATAAGAAGTTGTGCGACAGCTACAAAGTAGGAATTTAATAAAAAATAGAATAAGGATATACAAACAAGAACTAATCCCAGCGAAAAGGCAGAATAAATGGGGTTGGTAAGTAATACTACTCCTAGACCCCCTAGTAGAAGAACAAATCCCCCAAATAGCATAAGAATCTCATGTATTGGTCCAGGTAAATCCATTATGGATAAAAAGAAATTAATAGTATAAAATTTTTCATGAACTGACTAAAACTAAAGGATTCAAGGAAGGAAAAAAGGATTAGGGTATTTTTTTGTGTATAAACTTATAGTTATAAATTATATTATATCACGAAAATCTAGTCTGATTTAAAATAAGAAATAATTTCCAATAAGCAGTAGTTTTTCGTTTTTCTTTATAGTTTAATTTTAAAGTTTAATAAAGAATTATTAGATTTTTATAACAGAAAGACAAAATCAAAGTTTAGTAATCAGTAATCGTTCTTGAATTCGAAGATTTTTCTTTGTTTATTTTACTTTCAGACGAATTCCTAATTGTTTGAATTGTGTAATCTCCCATTATGGAGATTGGTAACCGACTTAAAGCAATTTGATTGTAATTCAATTCATGACGATCATAGGTAGAAAGTTCATATTCTTCAGTCATTGATAAACAGCTTGTTGGACAGTACTCAACACAATTGCCACAAAATATACAAACTCCGAAATCAATACTATAATTAAGCAATTGTTTTCTTTTAATATCCTTTTCAAATCTCCAATCCACAACGGGTAAATCTATCGGACATACGCGAACACATACTTCACAAGCAATACATTTATCAAATTCAAAGTGGATTCGCCCTCGGAAACGCTCTGGTGTAATTGATTTTTCATAAGGGTAGTGAATCGTTATAGGTAAACGATTTGTGTGGGATAAGGTAGTTATGAAACTTTGACCTATGTACCTTGTAGCACGTATTGTTTGTTGACCATAACTCATGAACCCAGTTACCATAGGGAACATATTCATTCTAAATATCTATGAAAAAGATATGTTTCTTTCTCTTGTTTGAGAGAGCTTTTGTGTTGAAAATATTCTTACTATTATTGTATTATCTTATTTATAGTGAAACAAGTTGAGAAGAGGTTGTTAATAAGAGATTGCCCAGGGAAATAGGTAAAAGAAATTTCCATCCAAGATTTAATAACTGATCCATTCTCATCCTCGGTAAAGTCCATCTTATTGTGATAGAAATGAAGAGAAATAAATAAGCTTTAGTTAATGTAATAAATATACCCATTGTCATTTCCAAAATTCCAACTGCTTTATTCATTTGGAAAAAATCAAAAAAGGATATATAGGGAATAGATAAATTCCACCCGCCCAAGTAGAGAACTGTTACAAATAAAGAAGAAACTAATAAATTTAGGTAAGAAACAAGATAAAATAAACCATATTTGATACCGGAATATTCAGTTTGGTAACCTGCTACTAATTCTTCCTCCGCTTCTGGTAAATCAAAGGGTAATCTTTCACATTCTGCCAAAGAAGAAATTAAAAAAACCAGAAAACCTATAGGCTGACGCCAAATATTCCATCCAAAAAAACCGTATTTTGACTGTGCTTCAACTATATCAACTGTACTTGAACTGTTAGATAATCATAGTCGGTGATAACATCACAGTTCCCACCGCTATTTCAAAACCGTACATGAAACCTTAGCTTCATACGGCTTCTCTATGATCAGAAAAAGGAAAGGACTGTTTTGTTCCTAGCCCCGGGGGCGTAGATAGAATTAGATAAAATAAAATAGATTTGAAAGTCCTAAATTAGACCAAAGGAATTCCGTCTGCTAGAATAAGAAAAAGCGCTTCCGAATTGATCTCATCCTTTATAATATAATGAAAATTTTTCTTTGTTCAGTAATAACTTAATCTTGGAATAAAACACTTGTTACTTGTTATAGGAATTCAATTAATAAATGGAAAGAGTTGGGTATTAGTTCATGAGCAATTCTGCATGAATATGGATAGAGGAAGGAAATAATGAAAATTTTTTCTAGTGCACTCCATATCTTTTTTACTATTCTTCTTTCCCCAGGGAGGGGGTATTTAAAAAGAAAAAATGGATAAAGGGTTAATTCGTTCTTGATAGCCATTTCCTTAACAAGTGAATGGGAACATACTCTGGATCGGAATCCGAAGAAAGTACTACTTGATAATTTCTACAAATTGCAAGTCCTTATTATGATTCCTTTTATGGGCAAAAATCTCTAATGTTTTAGATTTTCCATTACTAATCCTTTATGTACTTTAGTGTTCCTAACCCTTCACTAACTTTTGGTGGATTCTTCTTATGGATTATTAAGTTATAGTAATAACTAGGAGTATTCTAGTAATGGAATTCCATATCGTGAATCCTTTATTCTTGGCCGCTTCAAGATATGATGACTAATTAAAAAATATCAACCTTGGGATAAAGAGTTTACACTGCTTATGTTTACTTCCACTTTTTTCTTGTACGTAGGAAATGAGATTTTTTCTTTTTACTACAAATTTATAAGCTGTTTTGTTTCACTCATATAGCTATCTAGTTTAACTTACCAACCCAAATACTAAATAAGAAAAGGAATATAAATAGTTAATGGATTTTATAGGAAAAAGATCTATTTTAACGAATCACACGTAGAGATATTGCTAGCACACAAAAAGTTAATGGTATTTCATAACTAATGGATTGAGCAGCAGCTCGTAGACCGCCTGAAAAAGAATATTTATTATTTGAGCTATATCCTGCCATAAGAAGACCAATAGGAGCTATACTTGAAATGGCAATCCATAAAAAAACACCAATACTAAGATCGGCTAAAACAAAATGATATCCCAAAGGGATAACTAAAAAACTTAATAAAACTGATATGACTGCTATAGAGGGTCCAATGCTAAATAAAGAAATATCTCCTCGGGATGGCAGAATATCTTCTTTAAAAAGTAGCTTAGTCCCATCTGCTATAGCTTGAAGCAGGCCCAGGGGGCCAGCATATTCAGGACCAATACGTTGTTGTATCGACGCAGATATTTCTCTTTCTAACCACACAATTACGAGTACCTCTATTGTTATTCCCAAAAGGAGGGTCAAAATGGGTAGAATCGATATCAGTCCATAGACTTCTTTTAATAATTCCAATTTCGAAAAAGAATTGATAGTTTCTACCTCTACCCTATCTATTATCATTTCAACGATCAACTTCCCCCATAATGATATCTATACTACCTAATATCGTCATGATATCAGCCAATTTCATTTTTTTAACTAGCTGAGGAAGAATTTGCAAATTAATAAACCCGGGTGGACGGATTTTCCATCTCCAGGGGAAAAGGCTATCATCTCCTACTAGATAAATCCCTAATTCACCTTTTGGGGCTTCTACTCTTACATAAAGCTCTTGTCTTGACAATTCAAAATTGGGCGAAGGTTTTTTACCAAGAAATTTATACTCAAAATCATTCCATTCAGAATTATTTTCTTTCTTAAAGCGTCGGACTTCTAAATTTTCATAAGGTCCTCCAGGAATTTTTTCTACAGCTTGTTGAATTATTTTGATGGATTCCCTCATTTCACCAATTCGTACTAAATAGCGAGCTAACGAATCCCCTTCTTTTTGCCATTGGACTTTCCAATCAAATTGGTTGTAAGACTCATAAGGATCTACTTTACGAAGATCCCATTGTATTCCAGAAGCTCGTAACATCGGTCCCGATAAGCCCCAATTTACTGCTTCTTCTCCGCTAATAAAACCTACTCCTTCAACTCGCTCTAAAAAAATTGGATTCTGTGTAATAAGTTGTTGATATTCAACAACTCCGCGTAAAAAATAATCACAGAAATCTAAACATTTATCGATCCATCCATAAGGTAGATCGGCGGCTACTCCTCCGATGCGAAAGTAATTGTGCATCATTCGCATACCTGTAGCAGCTTCAAATAGATCATATATTAATTCTCTCTCTCTAAAAATATAGAAAAAAGGAGTCTGTGCGCCGAGATCCGCCATAAAAGGTCCAAGCCATAGCAAGTGAGAAGCTATCCGGCTTAATTCTAACATAATTACCCTAATATAGCTGGCTCTTTGTGGTATTTGAATATTCTCCAAGAATTCTGGTGCATTTACTGTTATTGCTTCTGTAAACATAGTAGCTAAATAATCCCACCTTGTTACATAAGGTAAGTATTGTATAATAGTTCGGTTTTCCGCGATTTTTTCCATTCCTCTGTGTAAATACCCTAATATGGGTTCACAATCAATAACATCCTCACCATCGAGAGTAACGATCAGTCGAAGAACACCATGCATTGATGGGTGTTGAGGGCCCATATTGACTATCATGAGATCTTTTCTTGTAAGCGGTAGACTCATATCCTTTCTTCCTTAATTCATTATTCCATGAAAATGGATTATTCCATGAATTCCTCAAAGCGAGGCTCATCAAAATGAAAAATCTAAGACTACTATAAGACTACTAAAAAAATAATAAAACAAGAAAAAAATTTGAACGATTAAATTACTGCTCCCGAATATTCAACTGACCGATTAATTTCTTATAACGTACTCTATTTTTCTTTGCCAAATAAGCCAGCAAACGTCGACGTTTTCCCAAAAGTCTTCGTAGACCTCTTTCCGATGAAAAATCTTTTTTGTGTAATTCCAAATGTGAAGCAAGTCTCCGTATCTTATTGGTGAAACTGAATACTTGAAATTCAACAGAACCCCTGTTTTCTTCTTTTTCTTCTTTAACCATAAATCCAAAAATTTTTCTACCTCCTTTCTTTTTCATGTATTTTTCTGATCAGGAAAAATACAAAATTATGTCAGTTATTTTGAAGTTATTCTAATCTCGTACACACACAAATTTGCAATTATTCATCTACTACTGGAATTTGGATTTATTTTATCGATGCAAATTGGATTTGGATAGAAGGGTACATTCTTTCTAATATTTTAGATAGAAGAAATGTTTCTTCTATCTAAAATATTAGAAAGAATTTTGCTGATTTATTTATTGCTATATGCAATTTATGGAATTGATACACCATTTAATTGATATCATTTAGCAAAATGAAACACAGCATATGCATCCATCTTTTGGCTCGAGAATTTCACGGGATAGAGATATGGTATAAGAAATAGACTATTAAGTAACTCTAAATGAATTGTGGATACATCTGTATCCTTAACATACTGAAACGATTGTCATTATTCGTATCAAACCAATAGCGATTCATACAAGCTAAATCTTCTAATCAATGGTGGGCCAATAATGAATTTTTTTGCATATGTATTAAGACGCTTGGCCTGATTTCGAAATTGTCCAGAGTTTTATATGTTGTTTTCATTGCAAAATGATGGGTCTCCTTCCATAACTTTCCAATTACGAGTACGAGAATTGAAAGACATGAAAATTCTCAATTCTCTACGGCGTCTAGTAGATAGAAACAAGAAAATCAGAAGAATCTTTCTCTCTATTCACTATCATTCCGCGTCTTCGACTTCTATTAGTTTCTTTTCTTCTTTAATGCAATAGCTATAGTTTGATATAAGAATCCATTTCTCAAAGTAATGGAAACCATTCTCTTATAGGAAATGGTTCGAAAATCGCTATTCCACCTTTTAGGTATCGTGAAAAGTGATACCTGTGAAGATCGTGCATTTCAGTCAAATTCAGATCCGTTTTTCGAGTCCATGATATAATATAACCAAATTGGATAGATCTTCCACCTGTTTAGCTAAGAAAGAATAGATACAGAGGTGGATAATAGATCGATATGAAGATCATGAGCTGCCCCATAATGAAATCGCCAGTAGTCGCGAATATCTCCTTCTTCCCTAATCCAAGATTGGAGAAAGAAGATCTAAGAGGGACCTATGGAGAATGTAGTCAGAAATCCATAATAGAGTCCGACCACAACGACCGAATTAATTATCCTCATCGAGAAACTTAGACTACTAAATAGAAAAGATTTGAAAATCATGGCATGGGTCTCCTTTTTTTCTTTCTTTAGAGTTTTCTATATGCACAATTTCTCGATGTTTCGATGAGAATTTCTTGACTTTCCATATATAGAAAGAGATAGACTATAAATGACATCTCTTATGTCAATAAGACCAAAGGGATGGATATTAAATGATAGGAAGTGCTAGGAAGTGAAATAGAATGAAATAGAGCCACTTTGGGCTTCCCTATGAAATGAGGCATGGAACGGAGCCACTACGAAGAAATTATGGGAGTTACGAAAGAAGCTTCGGACTCATATTGTTCATGG
>NW_028260368.1:976797-1010381 GCF_056163025.1 Triticum urartu | reverse complement strand
TATTTGGATTCCTCGGAAACCCCCGCCTACATCACCATTCAATATTTCTTGCCCTACTATAGGCCAAACTACCTGAGCACTGGGTCCAATGTGAGTAGGATCACTTAGCCATGCTTCATAATTGGAAAAACGGGCGCCATGAAAGTACATGCCACTCAAACCAAAGAAAGATAATGGAAAGTTGCCCGAAATGAGCACTAAAGACTTTTCGAGAAATCTCCTCCAAATCACCAGTATGACTATCGAAATCGTGAGCATCAGCATGTAGGTTCCAGATCCAAGTGGTAGTATCAGGGCCCTTAGCTAGTGTTCTTGAGAAATGGCCGGGTCTGGCCCATTCCTCAAAAGATGTTTTTACAGGATCCCTATCCACAACAATTTTTACTTCTGGTTCCGGCGAACGAATAATCATTAAGTCCTCCTCTTTCCGGACAAGACATACAAAGAGACCCGCCAACTGTCTTTTTAGTGAATCTTTGAAAGATATATATTTTGAAAGATAGATTTTGAAAGATAGATTTTGAAAGATAGATATTGTGATTAGTTCTTTTCTTTACTATCTACCATCCTTCTATTTTTTTTTTAGTTATTCACTGGAGCAATTATATATTGAAGTCAATCCGAGGCAAGTGTTCGGGTCTATTATGACATAAAGATTAGGTGCCTAACGGACATTGTTTATCTTGAAAAACAAATATTTCTCGACGTAAGAAAAAAATCTTTTTTATTTTTAATTTAAGAAACTAGTGTATTTTTTTTGAGGGCATAAGCTCCTATCTATATCTACTTTCCTTGAGCATAATATAGGGTTTTTTATTTGATTCTAAATTCCAAGATAACTCATTAGAATTATTAATAAGATGGTCCTAATATATTAGCAATATTTAGATTGCCCCCTCTTTTTATTCACTTTATTACTTCTATTCTAGACCCTATCCCTATGGTTTATTCTTATGAAATATCATATAAAATAGAAGGTATAAGAAATGGATATAATGAAATTCTTGATTCGATCTTACGACCTAATTTATTTGATTAATGGATCAACAACCAAACCACCCATTTTATGAAAAAGAAGGAGCATGGTCTTATTCAAATTCAAAGCGCTTCGTAATCTTCAACCAGTTCTGTGCTTCAATATAATTTCCCGGAGTAAGCGCTATAGCTTGTTTCCAATATTCAGCAGCTTGATCAAACCAAGCTTCCGCAATTTCCGAATCACCCTGTAGAATGGCCTGTTCTCCTCGGTCGGAATAGGAAGTTCCTTCCCTTAGAACCGTACTTGAGAGTTTCCTACCTCATACGGCTCAGAAATTGCTATCTGAATTTCCCCTATCTTAACTGAATTCGATTTATCAAAAATCGATCCAATTTGTTCTTGGGTTAAGCAGAAGAAATTAATTACCTAAGTTTCAAACCCTAATTTTTATCAATAATCAGTTTGATCTTTTTTCCCACCTTCAGAAGAATGAAGCATAGATAGATATAGAGCCTTCGTTCAAATTTTCTGAGAGGTAACTATCCCGGTTTCATATATGAAATCTCTATAGAATCCTTGAAAAAGACTTTTTTCCATAAGAAAGAAAAAAGAACTTACTATCTTTGGGATCTGATACTACACCGCTGCTTAATCCCTTAGTGGATCGGCTCTATTACATAAGCGGATTCCTAAATTTTGCCCCATATCATGGGATAAGTAAGCAGTTTTTTTTAGTTGTATCGACCCAGTCGCTCACTAATTGATCTTTACGGTGCTTTCTCTATCAATTTGAGAAACTTTATCCATAGAGTAGTAGTATAGGCCATACTTTCTTCGTTTTTTGATTCTCGTGAAGTGTCCTTCCTTCCTACAGCTGATAGGGAAAAATCGTTGTTTTTACGATCCCTATGTAGAAAGCCCTTTTTTTCTAGTATTTACTAGAAAATTTGATCCTCTCTTTTTTTTTTTTCTTTCTATAGTGGAGATAGTCGCACGTAATGACAGATCACGGCCATATTATTAAAAGCTTGCGGTAAGAAGGGGTTTCGTTCTAGTGCCCGGAAATAATATTCCAAAGCCTTTGTATGCTCTCCATTGCTTGTGTGTATAAGGCCTATGTTATAGAGTATATAACTTCGATCATAGGGATCGATTTCTAGTCGCGTAGCTTCATAATAATTTTGCAAAGCTTCCGCATAATTTCCTTCGGATTGAGCCAACATCCGTTACGGTCGTTCATTCTATTCAAAAAATCTCCGTTCCAAAACCGTACATGAGGTTTTCATCTCATACGGCTCCTCCCTTCTGTACATAATAGTACTAAGCGAAATAATCTATAGAATCAAAATAGAATTAGTCCCGTCTCATTATGAACCGAAAGGGGCTGGTATTTTTCCAAGAAATCTCTAGCCAACCTTCCCACAAGAGGTTTTTCTTAACACCAATGAATTCTATTAATGCTAGAGGAAAACGATAGCTCCAATAATTTCTTTGTTCTCAACGCCTCCTATTTAGAGGAATTAGCTACTTCAACGATCTTTGATGGTTATAGGGGTATCCAAAGTACAAACCTGATGGTTGTTTGTTATCCCAACCATTCTTCCCAGCCCTGATACCGATCAGGAAAGGGGTAATTTCTAACAAAGTTTTTCTCTTGTTGATTCCTATTTCTAGGTGTAGTGCTTTTCTCCCCTATGCTGCCTACGGATACTAATAGAGTAGGATTGGCCTGTAATCCATACCATACCATATCCTGTAGGTGTAACCTTTCGCTCAATACTCAAATCTACAATTGAAGTATCTGAAGCCGCATCAATCGAGGATACACGACGGAAGGAATTGTTAGTTCGCCTCACCTTCCCGAAGCGTGGGTTTGTTTGCTTTACAAATTTGGTTCTCTCTATGCCAACCCCCCTCTCTTTTTCGTAAGACTGAGGTATAGGTAGGGCTAAAAAAAAGCAAAAAAAAGAGTCAAATCGCACCATCTCTATAATAAGTAAATGCCTTTTTTTCTCCTGAGGTTGTCGGAATTATTCGCAATAAAATATTGGCTACAATTGAGGAGGTCTTATCAATGAAATTTCCATTTCCACGGGATCTAGGCATAATTCCCAACCCATTCTATATAGAATTGTTTTCATTCCTTCACAAAATAACATAAAAACAAACACATTCGATTCTTATAATTATAAATAGATTGATCCATATGCTCTACTCTAAATCCATATGCTTTAAATGGATAAGAGAGATATGGATTTTCCGCTCAGCTCAAATTGTATCCTTTTCCTTCTGCTTGGACACGAAGAGATATGAAATATTTGACTAAGACTGGATTTCATTCCACTTTCCTATTTCTGAACAACAACTTATGTTATCAACTATTTCGTGTTTTCAAAGTTATTAATTGTCTCATACCCTATTTTTGATTTCGATAGTATGGTGTAGCGTATCTTATGCAAACGGAATTCTAAGGTTTCTTTATTTTATTATGCAATAAGAAGAATTCTTCCATTTTCTTTTTCTTTAGTTGCGGGAAAACCCAAATTAAAACTTTTATTTTATAGCGAGCGCAATTTCTAGTAAAAAATCCTGTATCCTTCCACTTAGATCAAAAGGAATTTTTCCAATAGAACTATGGAACCCCCGAGTGGTTGCGGTTGTACCTGTACTGCAGGAATAAGAAAACTCGCTATTCACTCAGTTTATTTTCCATAATAAGTTATGTAGGAGAGATGGCCGAGCGGTTCAAGGCGTAGCATTGGAACTGCTATGTAGACTTTTGTTTACCGAGGGTTCGAATCCCTCTCTTTCCGTTTTTCTTAATTCATCAACGTTAAGGATCACAATGTATCAAATCAAATAACAATTTTTTCCAGCAATAATATAATATCTTATATTATCTTATTTTGATTTAATAGAAATTAGAAATTCTCTATAGCAAATTACTGTGGTATGTAAAATACACATAGAGGAAAAAAGAAAAAAGGATCCTAATCCTAGGGTTAATCAATTTTAGCTAGTTGATGGGAAAATACAAATTAATGGTAATGGTCTTAGGGCGATTTAGTTCGGGGAAAGGGGAAGGGGAAGAAAATTCTATGAACCTTTCCTTTTTTCGTTAAGTTCAAGTCTGACGAGAGTAATATTCTACAACTAACAACTCATTTATTTTGAGACCGACCCACTTCCTATCTAGGATTTTATTTACTAGTCCTTTATATTCCAACGTGTCAATCGCCAAATGCTTTGGCAATTTCCCCGGGTCCGATGAAGCAATATAATTTTGAACCAGACCTTTTGATCTTTGGTTATCTTTCGTAGTAATAATATCTCGGGGTTTGCAACGAAAACTTGGTATATTGACTATACGACCATTAACTAAAATATGTCTATGGTTGACTAATTGGCGGGCCCCAGGAATGGTTGAAGCCATACCCAATCGAAAAAGGATATTATCCAAACGCATTTCAAGTAATTGTAGTAAAACCTGGCCTGTTGACCTTTTTGCTTTTCCAGCGATATGTACATATCTAAGTAATTGTCGTTCTGTCAGACCATAATGAAAACGCAATTTCTGTTTTTCTTGAAGACGAATACGATATTGCTCCTTTTTCCCAGAATTGAATTTTTTTTTAAGATTACTTCCGGATTTAGGTGTTTTTCTAGTGAGTCCTGGTAAAGCTCCCAGACGGCGTATTTTTTTTAAACGAGGTCCTCGATAACGGGACATGAAGACTCCTTTTTTTATTTTATTGAAATTTCATTTTACACAATTAATTTCATTGTATTTACATTACAGAATACATCGAAATTAAAACTGAATTAAACTACAGGATAAACAGAGTAAAATCAACTAAAGTACCCCAAAAAATGGAATTTCATCAAAATCTTTTTTTTTTGTATATATATTATTTATTTTATTGTTTTGTATCTAGCAAAATTGTAAGGTAAAAAACATAAAAGATCCTGGATTCTCCATTTAATTCGGAAAAAAAGAGATTCTTGTTCGTAGAACATCGATAGAGAAAAAAAAGCCGACTATCGGATTTGAACCGATGACCCTCGCATTACAAATGCGATGCTCTAACCTCTGAGCTAAGTGGGCTTACATAACGGAAATAGTGTAACAAATAGAAATAGGTATAGTATAGGAAATCCGTAAAATCTCAGATATTAGTTATTAATCTTAGCTATTAACTAGTTCTAAATTTGAAGTTATACTTATAAAAATAAAAAAATACTAAAACTTCTTAAAGATAAAGTTAGCTTGATATGCTTAACTATAGGATATTAAAAAATAAAATTATAGAATTTATTGGTATTTTCATTCGATCATTATAGACTTTATTATTTGTTAATAATTTGAGGATTAATATTTCACTAAGGGGAACATAGAGTCAGAGTAAATAAAATTGCTAATTCTGATTAGAAAAAAAGAATAAATATCAAGCGTTATAGTATAATTTTGAATACTATAAAAAAGTAAGACGGGAGGTGGGGGAGATAAAAACTTTTGGATATATTGATTCGGATTGAATTGCAAATACATCAAGGATAGAATCAATTCAATTCTGAATTGCAATAAGCAAGCGAGGTCTCTCAAATAGAGTCGAACTGAACTGCTAGACTACGTTGAGTGATGAACTCAATGATTCAAAAAAAAAACTAAGAGATGGATGAAATTACACAAGGAATCCTGGTCTCAAAGAAGAGGGAAATGGGGATATGGCGAAATCGGTAGACGCTACGGACTTGATTGTATTGAGCCTTGGTATGGAAACCTGCTAAGTGGTAACTTCCAAATTCAGAGAAACCCTGGAATTAAAAAAGGGCAATCCTGAGCCAAATCCGTGTTTTGAGAAAACAAGGGGTTCTCGAACTAGAATACAAAGGAAAAGGATAGGTGCAGAGACTCAATGGAAGCTGTTCTAACGAATCGAGTTAATTACGTTGTGTTGTTAGTGGAATTCCTTCTAGTTCTAAATTAGAGAAAGAGGGGTTTTATACCTTATACATTTAATAAACACGTATAGATACTGACATAGCAAACGATTAATCACAGAACTCATATTATATTCTAATTATAATATAGGTTCTTTATCTTTTTTAAAAATGAAATTAGAAATGATAATGATTATGAAATAAAAAACTCATATCATAATTTTTTTTTTTCATTATTGTGAATCCACTCCAATCGAATATTGAATAATCAAATTCTTCAATTAAAATTCAAAGTTTTCGAGATCTTTAAAAAAGTGGATTAATCGGACGAGGACAAAGAGAGAGTCCCATTCTACATGTCAATACTGACAACAATGAAATTTCTAGTAAAAGGAAAATCCGTCGACTTTATAAGTTGTGAGGGTTCAAGTCCCTCTATCCCCAAATCCTCTTTTATTCCCTAACTATACTATATTATTATTATTTATCCTCTTTTTTTTTTTCTTTTTATCAATGCACTTTTTTTTCTTTTTATCAATGCAATGGGTTTAAGATTCATTAGCTTTCTCATTCTACTCTTTCACAAAGGAATGCGAAGAGAACTCAATGGATCTTATCCTATTCATTGAATAGATTTCTTTTTTATTAGAGTATCGGCAAGAAATCTTGGTTATTCACTCTATTTTTAAGTTTTATTTAAGTAAACCATGCACAATGCATAGGACTACCCCCCCCATTTTCAAATTTAAAATTTGAAATACTTTAATTAATTTTTAGTCCTTTTAATTGACATAGATACAAATACTCTACTAGGATGATGCACAAGAAAAGGTCAGGATAGCTCAGTTGGTAGAGCAGAGGACTGAAAATCCTCGTGTCACCAGTTCAAATCTGGTTCCTGGCAGAGAAAAAAAAAAAAAAGATCCACCGAATAGGTATTGATCCAAATACCTCGAGATGGATTGTGATACATATTCATTAATAATATTTATTCATCTAAGTGGATAAATCTATAATATAAATATAGAGGCACTTCTTTTTCTTTTTAAAGAAGTTTTAAAATATATCTTTTCTTTATGATAAAGAAGGGGGTGAGATTCCCCTTTATTTTTTTGCGTTTCTTAATTTTGTATTCCGCTATTCCGACGAATATTTTTTTAGTCTTGCTTATCTTTATCTTATCTTATTTTCCTAGTTGTGCTAAGTAATGTGCGCGGTACAAAGTTCCTGGTAGAGAACTTCTTTGAGTCATCCTATTTTTCTGTTCATATGAAGGAAATTAATATGCGATTTTCAAAATAGGGGAATCCAAATGAAACCCTTTTTTTGCTCAGTCTATCTGGAATGCTTTTGTATAATTAGGAATTAATTATAAATAGGTATTCCGTTTCATCTAGGAAAAGAACCTAAAAATATTCCTTGACTTGAATAAAATCTGGAGTTGTGTTGTATAAGTGAGCATGAATTTCTTATCATTCAATGAGCATCTTGTATTTCATAAAAATTGGGGGTTATATAATCCTTACGTAAGGGCCAGCCTATCCAACTTTCAGGCATTAGGATACGTTTAAGGCGCGGATGATTATCATAAGAGATTCCCACCATATCATAAGATTCGCGTTCTTGAAAATCGGCACTTCTCCAAATCCAGAAGACAGACGGAATTCTAGGATTATCCTTTTGGGCAAAGACTTTTATGCAGACTTCTTCTGGATTATCTATACCATATTGTATTCTCGTAAGATGATACACGCTAGCTAAAGATCCACCGGGTGCTACATCATAAGCACATTGGGAGCGTAAATAATTGTAACCATATACATATAAAATGACAGCAATGGAATCCCAATCCCCTGCTTTTATTTGTAAAGTCTCTATTCCTCGGTGATCAAAGCCCAAAGATCTATGAACCACCTCATGTTTGACTAGCCAATTAGATAACCAACCCTGCTGCATTGTCTTCATCTCTCCCTCTTTGTATAAATATTTCACATTTCGGATGCAAGTTTGAAAGATTGCCCTGCTTTTTATTTTTCTACACAAAAGAGCCCCTCTCCTAATTCACTAATTTGTAGGAAGGTACTGAACTTTTGGATTTGAAAAAAGTTTCAGAAGATATATCTAATGTAGATGGTGATTGATAGAGCAATTCTTGCTCATAAGTTCCTGTATGAGTACTGCGCCTAACATAAAGCTTGTGACTGGTAGTAAAACATCTATTTTTATTTTGAGATAGAGTTTGATCCTCAACTATTTCTCGCGATATCTTCTTACGAAGTTTTGTTAGGGCATCTATAACTGCCTCCGGTTTAGGTGGGCAGCCCGGCAAGTAGACATCCACAGGAATTAACTTATCAACTCCCCGAACAGTACTATAGGAATCCGTACTGAACATTCCCCCTGTAATAGTACAGGCTCCCATAGCAATGACGTATTTTGGTTCAGGCATTTGCTCGTATAATCTCACTAAAGAGGGAGCCATTTTCATTGTTACCGTACCGGCTGTTAAAATTAGGTCTGCTTGCCTAGGACTTGATCTTGGTACCAATCCATAACGATCAAAGTCGAATCGTGAGCCTATTAATGAAGCAAATTCAATGAAACAACAACTGGTACCGTATAGAAGGGGCCATAAACTGGAGAGTCTTGACCAATTCGAAAGATCATTTGGTGTAGTTGAAATAACAGAATTGGAACTTGTTTGGTCAAGTAAGGGAAACTCAATCAAATTCATAACTGTCTCAATAGAATCTTTTCCTTCTTTTTTTTTGTCTAAATATTCAGTTAAGACCATTCCAAGGCTCCTTTTCGCCATGCATAAACTAAACCAACAACTAAGATAAGCACGAAAATCAAAGCTTCGATAAAAACGGATACACCCAATACGTCGAAACTCATTGCCCAAGGGTATAGAAAGACGGTTTCCACATCAAAAACAACAAAAACGAGCGCAAACATATAATAGCGTATTCGGAATTGTACCCAAGCCCCTCCCATGGGTTCTATACCCGATTCATAACTAGAAAGCTTCTCTGGTCCTTCACTAACCGGGGCTAAAAGTCCTGAAATCGAAAATGCCAAAATAGGAATAAGGCTTGCTATTATTAGAAATGTCCAAAAAATATCATATTCGTGAAGCAGAAACATAATGTACTCCCATTAATGTGGAATAGGCGGAACTTAAATTAGTCAATTCAATTCAGCATTGTCAATTTATCCAGAACTTCTCTCTTTTCCTCGGTGAAACAAGAATCTTTTTTGTTCAAACAAAAGCGCTTAGTTTAAGTTTAGCCTTTGTTTCCTCTGTGCTGCATCTTCTTTAAAGATTCATCCAATGGAATCCCAACTCCCTTTCTTTTGGATTTCCATTCTATTTAGATATGGTGTATGTAGATCTAATTCTTATATAAAGAAAACTTTCTCGTTTCACTTTGTCTCGCTTTCTCTAGAATCTCTAGAAAAAAGAATAGCTCTATCCTTTATTTAATATTTAATAATAAAATAATAAGAGACTATTAAATAAAAATGAGAATACTACTAAATTAGAACCTAATTAAGATAGTAGGACTAATCTATGCAGTATAATTAATGAGAAGTAATACTATAAAATAAAAATAAAGAACTCTATTTCAGAACTATGAGACAGAATATTCTGTTTTCTTATTTACTCTTTACTTTATTTTTTCTATTTAAAGTTGATCAATTTACATAATGTATCTATAAACAAAGTAATAAATATACTTAAAACAAAGTAGGAATTCGCAAAATGGATAAAATCATTGCAGTTATTATAGGGAAGTCTAGAGATATCCTATTTGAAGGAGGACGGGATTCAAATCAGGGAAAGGATCCTTTCTTCTATTGATTTGATAGAAATTCGTTTTTCTTTTCCTGTCTGTATGATTTTGATTTTCGATGAATGAGCCTTTGGTAATGCTTTTATCTCTATTCTATGTCGCAGGCGCCTATCCAGTCTATAAACAAATACTAATGAGAAAATGAAAACTATACTAAACTAAAGAAAACATAGGATAGAGATCCTAAAATCTAAAAAAGGGCATATTAGGGCTATACGGATTCGAACCGTAGACCTTCTCGGTAAAACAGATCAAACGGATTATTATCGAAATGATTTGAACTGTTTCAAAGACCCAACATGCATTTTTTTGCATTGGGCTCTTTCATAAACTGATTTAAAGATCAGTTAGTCCACCATAGTTTTTCTTTACGGAAAGATAATGAGATGGCTCCCTGTGCTCTGATTGATTTTTTGTATTATGATCTATCTAGGAGCAATACCAAAGTGTTTCAAAGGAGGATTACCTTGACTTAGGTCTGCCTCCGGTCTAAATTAAATCAACCTAAGTGAAATGGAGTCTCTATCGTTCCACTGCAAGAGTTAACTATGAGACTTCATACACCTTAAAGTTCATAGAACGAAAAGAAGTTTTTTGGAGGCCCTTATCCTCATTACGCCTAGCATTTAGTGGGCTGGATATTTACCTTATCAACTAGCAAATCCATAAGGGTTCTATTTGATTAGGCACCTGAATTGGCACCTGAATCGGACTGAACCGACTGTTTGTCAGGCTACTGTTCTCCTATTCTCTCGAATCTATGAAGTAAGACATTGATTTTGCAATAAGATCGATTATGTTCATTGCATAATAAGCTCCTTTGAAAAGCATTGGCGCACGTGTAAACGAGTTGCTCTACCGAACTGAGCTATAGCCCTTATCAGAGATATCTTAACATATAGATAATTTCTTGTCAAGATGAATATTTTCTAATGCCAGAGGATACCCCTTTGATCTGTATCTGTTTAGTATTTAGTTTAGTATTTAGTATATAACAGACCAATAACAGAGCGGTATTGCTTAGAAAAGGGATTCAATATATAATCGATCGAAGTAATGGGTCTTCCTTTGTGGTGATAAATTGCCTACTTAACTCAGTGGTTAGAGTATTGCTTTCATACGGCGGGAGTCATTGGTTCAAATCCAATAGTAGGTAAGTAGGTAGAAAAATTACTAGATAGCATTGGACTTACTTCGCTTCGCTATCTAATAACTTTTTCTACCCCTCTTCCCTTTTTCTTTGTATCAACTATAAACCACTGGATTGTCTTCAATTGGATGGGGGAATCCAATTGACAGCCTCGATTCGTATCCTAGCTCGTCTGAGAGCGAGCTTCGCTTCAACCAAATCTTTCGTACCCTCAGCTTTACTCAAGTTAGCTTCGGCTATTTCAAGTGCCTTTTGAGCTTCTTCCGGATCAATATCACTACCCAGTTCCGCATCATTTCCTAAAATGATGATCTCATTATTAACTATTCTCGCAAAACCGCTCCACAGAATCGCTGTTAACCATTGGTCGTTGAGGAGGCGTATTCTCAAAGGACCCATATCTACTGCTGTGTTAATGGGGGCGTGGTTTGGTAATACGCCAATTTGGCCACTATTAGTGGATAAAATGATTTCTTTCACTTCACAATCCCAAATAATTCGCTTAGGAGTCAGTACATAAAGATTTAATTTCATTTCTTCGATTTGTTCTCCTCTTCTAAGGTTATAGCTTTCGTGCTAGCTTCATCGATGTTACCCACCAAATAAAAAGCCTGTTCAGGTAGGCCGTCTAATTCTCCGGAAAGGATTAGTTGAAATCCCCTAATAGTTTCCGCAAGAGCAACATACTTTCCTGGAGAACCAGTAAAAACTTCTGCCACAAAGAACGGTTGTGATAAGAAACGCTCAATTTTTCTTGCTCTTGCTACAGTTAAACGATCCTCTTCCGATAATTCATCCAAGCCAAGAATTGCGATAATGTCCTGAAGTTCTTTGTAACGTTGTAAAGTTTCCTTAACTCTTTGCGCAGTTTCATAATGTTCGTTGCCAACGATCCGAGGCTGTAACATAGTCGAGGTTGAATCTAAAGGATCTACTGCTGGATAAATACCCTTGGAAGCTAATCCTCTGGAAAGTACGGTAGTAGCATCCAAATGTGCAAATGTTGTGGCAGGGGCAGGGTCGGTCAAATCGTCTGCAGGTACATAAACTGCTTGAATCGAAGTTATAGATCCCTTTTTAGTAGAAGCAATTCTTTCTTGCAAAGAACCCATTTCTGTACTAAGAGTAGGTTGATAACCCACTGCGGAGGGCATTCTCCCTAATAAAGCGGATACCTCTGATCCTGCTTGAACAAAACGAAAGATATTATCGATAAATAAAAGCACGTCTTGCTTATTAACATCTCGGAAATATTCCGCCATAGTTAGGGCAGTTAAACCAACTCTCATACGAGCTCCCGGTGGTTCATTCATTTGGCCATAGACTAGAGCTACCTTTGATTCCTCAATATTTTTTTCATTAATTACTCCGGATTCCTTCATTTCCATATAAAGATCATTTCCTTCACGAGTCCGTTCCCCTACTCCACCGAATACGGATACGCCCCCATGAGCTTTAGCAATGTTATTGATTAATTCCATGATCAGTACTGTTTTACCTACTCCAGCCCCCCCAAATAGTCCTATTTTTCCTCCACGTCGATAAGGAGCTAAAAGATCGACGACCTTAATACCTGTTTCAAAGATGGATAATTTCGTATCTAACTCGATAAAGGCAGGCGCAGATCTATGAATAGGGAACGTTGCACTACTATCTACAGGACCCAAATTGTCAACAGGCTCCCCAAGAACGTTGAAAATTCGTCCGAGAGTAGCTCCACCGACCGGAACACTGAGAGGAGCTCCCGTGTCAATCACTTCCATTCCTCTCATCAACCCGTCCGTAGCACTCATAGCTACAGCTCTAACTCGATTATTTCCTAATAATTGTTGTACCTCACAAGTCACATTAATTTGCTTATCGGCAGTGTCTCTACTCTGGACTACCAAAGCGTTATAAATATAAGGTAACTTGCCTGGGGGAAAAGTGACATCCAGCACGGGTCCAATAATTTGATCGATACGACCTGTACTTTTTTCTTCAATTGTGGAAACCCCGGGAGGAGAAGTAGTAGGATTGGTTCTCATAATTATCACATAATTAAAAAAAAGGAATTTGTCGAAATTTTTCTTTTTTTATTGTTGAATAATGCCAAATCAAATCAAAAAAAATCCAAAAGTAAAAAGGAAATGAATTAGTTAATTCAATAAGAGAGAAAAGGGGACCAGGACTTGATTTCGTTGCCCAAGCGAATCCCATTCAATCGTTTACTCATGGAATGAGTCCATTGGAAAGTTCAATCAATCTTTTTTTTCATATACATTTTGCCTTTTGTGGAGGATCTGTGCCTACTCTACTTTCCTATCTAGGACTTCGATATACAAAATATATACTACTGTGAAGCATAGATTGCTGTCAACAAAGAATTTTATTAGTATTTAGTTAGGTATTTGCATTCAAAATAAGAAAAGAGAACTATTAAGAACTTGTAAAATAAGGATTAGGAATTAATTTGGGTTGCGCTATATCTATCAAAGAGTATACAATAATTATGGATTTGGTAAATCAAATCCATGGTTTAATAACGAACCGTGTTAACTTACCATAACAACAACTCAATTCCTATCGAATTCCTATATTGGAATTCCTATAGGATAGAACATACACAGGGTGTACGCATTATATATGAATGAAACATATTCATTAACCTAAGCATGCCCTCAATTTTCTTTAATGAGTTGATATTATATTAATTGAATATCCTTTTTGTTTTACGAGATTTTTGCTAAAGTTTCATTTACGCCTAATTAACATCGAGTAGACCCTGTTATTGTGAGAATTCTTAATTCAAGAGTTATAGGGAGGGACTTATGTCACCACAAACAGAAACTAAAGCAGGTGTTGGATTTCAAGCTGGTGTTAAAGATTATAAATTGACTTACTACACCCCAGAGTATGAAACTAAGGATACTGATATCTTGGCAGCATTCCGAGTAAGTCCTCAGCCTGGGGTTCCGCCCGAAGAAGCAGGGGCTGCAGTAGCTGCCGAATCTTCTACTGGTACATGGACAACTGTTTGGACTGATGGACTTACCAGTCTTGATCGTTACAAAGGACGATGCTATCACATCGAGCCTGTTGCTGGGGAAGACAACCAATGGATCTGTTATGTAGCTTATCCATTAGACCTATTTGAAGAGGGTTCCGTTACTAACATGTTTACTTCCATTGTAGGTAACGTATTTGGTTTCAAAGCCCTACGTGCTCTACGTTTGGAGGATCTACGAATTCCCCCTACTTATTCAAAAACTTTCCAAGGCCCGCCTCATGGTATCCAAGTTGAAAGAGATAAGTTGAACAAGTACGGTCGTCCTTTATTGGGATGTACTATTAAACCAAAATTGGGATTATCCGCAAAAAATTATGGTAGAGCGTGTTATGAGTGTCTACGTGGTGGACTTGATTTTACCAAAGATGATGAAAACGTAAACTCACAACCATTTATGCGCTGGAGAGACCGTTTTGTCTTTTGTGCCGAAGCTATTTATAAATCACAGGCCGAAACCGGTGAAATCAAGGGGCATTACTTGAATGCGACTGCGGGTACATGTGAAGAAATGATTAAGAGAGCTGTATTTGCAAGAGAATTAGGGGTTCCTATTGTAATGCATGACTACTTAACTGGGGGATTCACCGCAAATACTACTTTGGCTCATTATTGCCGCGACAATGGCCTACTTCTTCACATTCACCGTGCAATGCATGCAGTTATTGATAGACAGAAAAATCATGGTATGCATTTCCGTGTATTAGCTAAAGCATTGCGTATGTCTGGGGGAGATCATATCCACTCCGGTACAGTAGTAGGTAAGTTAGAAGGGGAACGCGAAATGACTTTAGGTTTTGTTGATTTATTGCGCGATGATTTTATTGAAAAAGATCGTGCTCGCGGTATCTTTTTCACTCAGGACTGGGTATCCATGCCAGGTGTTATACCGGTAGCTTCAGGTGGTATTCATGTTTGGCATATGCCAGCTCTGACCGAAATCTTTGGGGACGATTCTGTATTACAATTTGGTGGAGGAACTTTAGGACATCCTTGGGGAAATGCACCTGGTGCAGCAGCTAATCGAGTGGCTTTAGAAGCCTGTGTACAAGCTCGTAACGAAGGGCGCGATCTTGCTCGCGAAGGTAATGAAATTATCCGAGCAGCTTGCAAATGGAGTCCTGAACTAGCCGCAGCTTGTGAAGTATGGAAGGCGATCAAATTCGAGTTCGAGCCGGTAGATACTATTGATTAACTAGATAAAACTAAAGATAAAGAAGGTATAAATAAAAAAGAAACGAAATAAAAAGAGAAAAAAATCAGTTATGAAATGCAGTAATTCTTCTTTATTCTTCTAATTGATTGCAATTAAACTCGGCTCAATCTTTTTTAGAAAAAAAAGATTGAGCCGAATAAAAATAGATCATGATATGATCATGAGACTTGACAAATTGAGATTCGTCTATTCTATATATCTAGAATATATATATTAAGGTATAATACAATAAAGAAATACAAATAAAATAATAAAATAATAAAATATAGTATTATCATATGATAATGATAATGGAATCAAATACGCAGTATTTACAGAAAAAAGTCTTCGTTTATTGGGAAAGAATCAATATACTTTTAATGTCGAATCGGGATTCACTAAGACAGAAATAAAGCATTGGGTCGAACTCTTCTTTGGTGTTAAGGTGGTAGCTGTGAATAGCCATCGACTACCTGGAAAAGGTAGAAGAATAGGACCTATTCTGGGCCATACAATGCATTACAGACGTATGATCATTACCCTTCAACCGGGTTATTCTATTCCACTTCTAGATAGAGAAAAAAACTAAAGGAGAATGAATGAAAAAAGACATAGTTTGGAAGTTAGACCTTTTTATAGGACTCTCTTTCAATTTCAAAAAAGAGGACGTTTGAAACTTTTAACAGGCGTAATCGTGAGTCAACAAGTGACTCGAACTGTGTGTAAAAAAAGAAGCATTTTTTTTTTTTCAAAATGCTAGAACTAGATAAGGAAGTTTTCTATAACCTTGAGAAAAAGGATAAAAAGGTAGTTTTTTTTTAGTTTATGACTCCGATCAAGAGCGAGAAATCCTTGATTTGGGATTGGACATAGAACCTGGACCCATCGTAGAGACGTTTAGTTCAAAAGAAAGGATCGTATCCTGATGGTAAGAATTATACTTTCGTGGAAATACAGCGCTATAGACTTCAATGCGGTAGAGTAGACGTTTTGTTTCTAATTTTTCTGGACCAAACCTCCGCTCCGACCCAACGATACAATGAATTTTTTCTGTTCATATTCATAAATAAAAAAGATTCGGAATCGCAATGCTACTATATGCGTCCAGAGGAGTATTTGGAATAATATTCTTCTATAATCCATTATTGCGGGGGGTCTTACTAACAGGGCTTCGCTGCACGGGACAGGTCTTCGTCGAAAAGCTAACTCCACCCGGCATTTTCATACCCTTTCTTTGGGTGGTATATCGCCTTTTAAAGTCTAAGAGGGTAGTAGGGGATCTATAGTAGGTAAGATAATTTGCCCTTTGATTTTGATTGAATATACTATTTTTCCGCCTTTACCACGCATTATTGTATGCGCTTCTAGAGAAGTATGTATGCAGGAAGTAAATTCTAACCGCTTTCTTTTGAATCCAATTTCAAATTAGATTAGAAAGATAGAAAGGCCATGAGGATGGGAAAATCAAAATAAAATCTTTTTAATTAGTTCTCCTTTTTTGGAATTTTCTTATTATCCTTTCATTTTTTTTACAGAATATTTTTCAAACTAAAAATAAAAAATACAATACAATAGTCAATATTCCTTATAATAGATATACTTAATTATATCATAAGAATCTTAAGATATTTTTCGACTAGATAGAAATAGTATAATTTGAATTGAGACACCTATTCCATGACGGATTTAAACTTACCTTCTATTTTCGTGCCTTTAGTAGGCTTAGTATTTCCGGCAATTGCAATGACTTCTTTATTTCTTTATGTGCAAAAAAATAAGATTGTCTAGTATTTTTTAGTGTAAGTAATATAATATGGTAGGGTATGTGGCTTTTTCTACACACACTTTCTACACACAAATGAAAAACGGTTATGGATGCGGATATAGGCTACGAGCATAAATGCATGAATATGCAGAGCCAGGTATAGCGAGTTTTATTTTATTTATTTTAATTGAATCAACGAATATTTTTTGAATAGAAAGTCAATGTATCTAACCTATTATTTCACAGGAGTACTAGTTGCTGAAGGCGATTTCAGAATCAAAAAAAGTAAAGTCAAAATTATTTAGCTTATTCTCTCAATTTCAATCGACCGCTGCTGGATTTAGTATATCTAATATGAATTGGCGATCAGAACACATATGGGTAGAACTTCTAAAAGGTTCTCGAAAAAGGGGTAATTTTTTCTGGGCCTGTATTCTTTTTCTAGGTTCACTAGGATTCTTATCGGTTGGGATTTCCAGTTATCTTGGTAAGAATATTATATCTATACTTCCATCTCAAGAAATTCTTTTTTTTCCGCAGGGGGTCGTGATGTCTTTCTACGGAATCGCAGGCCTATTCATTAGCTCCTACTTGTGGTGTACTATTTTGTGGAATGTAGGTAGTGGTTATGACCGATTCGATAGAAAAGAGGGAATAGTGTGCATTTTTCGTTGGGGATTCCCTGGAATAAAACGTCGCGTCTTCCTTCGATTCCTTATGCGGGATATCCAATCAATTAGAATTCAGGTTAAAGAGGGTCTTTATCCTCGTCGTATTCTTTATATGGAAATCCGGGGCCAGGGGATCATTCCCTTGACTCGTACTGATGATAAATTTTTTACTCCACGAGAAATTGAACAAAAAGCTGCCGAATTGGCCTATTTCTTGCGCGTACCAATTGAAGTATTTTGAGGTATCTTTTTTGAACTGAGTTGAATGAAGAAAAGAAGAATTGGAAGAAGAAAAGTTTTCTCAACACAGGGAGGAAGTCCCTTCTAAATTGGATTTGTTATTGTAAGGGGATTTTTAAGTATTTATCTAAAGGAAGGAACAAACGAGGATAAGAGAAATTTGCTTTTAATTTTTTTTTATCCAAGTTAGATATATCGCATACTATTCTTCCTTTTTCATCCGAAAGGGCTTTTTTTTTATTCTATTTCACTATTTCATTCCATCTAGATCTAAGAAAGAACCCAATGCACTGAAATTCCACTAATAACTAATATACAAAAAAGAAGAATAGATACAGGGTATCAAACCTATAGAGTTTTTGCTTCAAAGAAATAGAAATATCATGAAATAGAAATATCATCATATAGAGTCAGGGAATGGAATAGAGTCAGCGAATGAAGCATATTCATTAACAACTCCATTTACAGATCAAAAATGAAAAAAAAGAAAGCATTGCCTTCTTTACTATATCTTGTATTTATCGTACTTTTGCCTTGGGGGGTCTCTTCCTCATTTAACAAATGTCTGGAACTTTGGATTAAGAATTGGTGGAATACCAGGCAATCCGAAACTCTCTTAACTGATATTCAAGAGAAAAGGATTCTAGAAAGATTCATAGAATTAGAAGAACTTTCTCTCTTGGACGAGATGATAAAAGGGAAACTAAAGACACATGTACAAAAACCTCCTACAGGAATACACAAGGAAATAATACAATGGGTCAAAATAAATAATGAGGATCATCTCCATACCATTTTGCATTTCTCGACAAATATAATCTGTTTGGCTATTCTAAGTGGTTCTTTTTTTCTGGGTAAAGAGGAACTTGTCATTTTGAATTCTTGGGTTCAGGAATTCTTCTATAATTTAAATGACTCAATAAAAGCTTTTTTTATTCTTTTAGTTACTGATTTTTTTGTTGGATTTCACTCCACCCGTGGTTGGGAACTAGTAATTCGTTGGGTCTACAACGATTTTGGATGGGCTCCTAACGAGCTTATTTTCACTATTTTTGTTTGTAGTTTTCCAGTAATTCTAGATACATGTTTGAAATTTTGGGTCTTTTTTTGTTTAAATCGTCTATCTCCTTCGCTTGTAGTCATTTATCATTCAATTAGTGAAGCATAAATTCATTTGATCTCCCGATATTAATATTAATCAAATTAGCAAGCATCTTTTTTTAGAAAGAAAGCCCTTTTCCATTTTAGCAAAATTCTTTCTATTTATACCTACTTTAAGGTATTCATCATTGCAGTACAACTGTTGCAGTAGAATGACAACAGATTCGTGTATAGGGAACTAGATTAGCTTAGCTACCTATCTAATTTATTGTAGAAATTCTGGGATCTGCGATTGGACATGGAAAATAGAAATACTTTTTCTTGGGTAAAGGAACAGATAACTCGATCGATTTCTGTATCGATCATGATATACGTAATAACTCGGACATCTATTTCAAATGCATATCCCATTTTTGCGCAGCAGGGTTATGAAAACCCACGAGAAGCAACTGGACGAATTGTATGTGCCAATTGCCATTTAGCTAGCAAGCCCGTCGATATTGAAGTTCCCCAAGCTGTGCTTCCCGATACTGTATTTGAAGCAGTTCTTCGAATTCCTTATGATATGCAATTGAAACAAGTTCTTGCTAATGGAAAAAAGGGAGGGTTGAATGTAGGTGCTGTTCTTATTTTGCCCGAGGGATTCGAATTAGCGCCGCCCGATCGTATTTCCCCTGAGTTAAAAGAAAAGATAGGAAATCTTGCTTTTCAGAGTTATCGTCCCGATAAAAAAAACATTCTTGTGATAGGCCCTGTTCCCGGTAAGAAATATAGTGAAATTGTCTTTCCCATTCTTTCCCCTGATCCTGCTACGAAGAAAGATGCTCATTTCTTAAAATATCCCATATATGTAGGGGGAAACCGAGGAAGAGGACAGATCTATCCTGATGGTAGCAAGAGTAACAATACAGTCTATAATGCTACGTCAACAGGTATAGTAAGAAAAATACTACGTAAAGAAAAGGGGGGGTATGAAATATCCATAGTTGATGCATCAGATGGACGCCAAGTGATTGATATTATACCTCCCGGACCAGAACTTCTTGTTTCAGAGGGGGAATCCATCAAGCTTGATCAACCATTAACAAGCAATCCTAATGTGGGAGGTTTTGGTCAGGGGGACGCAGAAATCGTGCTTCAGGATCCATTACGTGTCCAAGGCCTTTTGTTCTTCTTCGCATCCGTTATTTTGGCACAAGTTTTTTTGGTTCTCAAAAAGAAACAGTTTGAAAAGGTTCAATTGTACGAAATGAATTTCTAGGTCCCGGGATTTCTTACCATCAAGTTGGTAAAAAGCCTCGATTTATTGGCAATTGCTAGAATTATCTATGATCTATTTTGGAAATCCTTTTTTTGTTTAGACTGCTTTTTGTTTATGAGATGTCTGGAATTCCTTATTTATATCCCATGCAAAAGAAGAGAATCCAAGGCAAAGGCGAGAACAATCAAATTAAAATTTCTTCTTTTTCGGAGGGATTGCAGGTCTTCTTAATCGTCTATTCGGCACAAGAAAAAGCCTTTTTCTTGTGCCGATTCTTCTTGTATCAAAATAAGAATCCTTTTTCTTCCTAATTCGTCAAAGATTACTATTTCTTCTTTATTCGGGTCTGTCTCTTGGACCTCTTTTTCTTTTGCTTAGGTTTAGCCGAGGTAGTGGACAAACAGAGGGGAAGAAAATATGGCGGGGGAAAAATTTCTTGTGATTGTGAGCAAATTGCTTGGCTTGTTTAATTAAGTTCAACTTCAAATTTACAGAAATTTTGCAAAAAAAAAGTAAACTCTTCCATTGAAGGTTTTTTTATTTTTAGGCTAGTTGAATAGTTTTGATTAAGGTTTTATTAGTTTATTACTCGAAACTAAATCAAGGATTTTCAGGATACTTCCTTCGTGGAATAAGATATTGGATCCTCGAGTGATCTCTTTTTCTTGTTGCTTCATAAGAGTGAATCGAATAGATTCAATTCGCGTTATAAGAGTAAAATAAAAATTCCGCGGGTCCTTTCCGCTCTAATCAGATAAAGGGGGGTAAGGACCCGCTAAGCTCCTACTTTTTCATGTTTACAATCTGGTCCCTCCGATTACTATAGAGATGAACCCAATCCAGAATATGAACCATAAAAGAAAACACCTACTAAACCAATCACAGCAATACCAGCTACAGTACCTATCAGCCAAAGAGGAATTCTTCCAGTAGTATCGGCCATTTCCCCTACTTTCCTCCACATTTTATCAATTGGTCATGCTAGAGACAAAAACAGTCATGGGTAGTTATAAGGATGGTATCCTTCCAAATGGGATAAGAGAATTCTTATTAGTCTCTTTCTTTCTCTCAATTGAAGAAGTAATTGGAAAATAAAACAGCAAGTACAAAAATGAGTAATAAACCCCAGTATAGACTGGTACGATTCAATTCAACATTTTGTTCATTCGGGTTTGATTGTGTCATAGTTCTATAGTTGGAATTTGTTTTATCGTTGGATGAACTGCATTGCTGATATTGATCCCAAGAAAAAAACAGTAGGTACAGCTAGTCCGTGAATAGCCAGCCATCGCACTGTAAAAATAGGATAGGTTCGATCTATGGTCATTGAGGGCCTCCTAAAAGGATCTACTAAATTCATCGAGTTGTTCTAAAGAATCAAAACGGTCGGTTATTAACGGAATTCCTTGTCGGCTTTCCGTGAAATACTCGTTTGGCCTAGGACTTCCAAACACGTCATAAGCTAAACCCGTACTGACAAATAACCAACCCGCAATGAATAGGGAAGGTATAGTAATGCTATGAATAACCCAGTATCGAATACTGGTAATAATATCAGCAAAAGAACGTTCTCCCGTGCTTCCAGACATGCTGAACTCCCAAAATTTTTGTACATTCAAAAAAGGAATTGATTCCGTAAAAGATGGGATCGACCAGTAAATAGAAAATTACTGATATTTCATCCTTGTGAGATTGTCAATTTTGTACCAAAGGTGTATTTTGAGTATACCGAATTAGTATAGCTATCCTTCCTATGGCACAGCAATCTGGTTTTGCCTGGTTCCGAAACATAATTACTTTTTTATTTTTTTTTTGTCTATAGGTAAGCTATATGTTATTCAAGGCATCAATAGAAAACCCCATTTTTGTAGGTTCTACTTACTTTTCATTGGCTTCGGAATAATAGAGTAATTCGGAATAGCAGCCAAAATCTTGGGAAAATCTAAGTTAATGATCAATAGGTTTGGATAAATAATTTAGGAAGGATATTCTCATACTGACACAATACAAGGACAAGTATATGTGAAATCTATCCTTTCATAATTCGTAATTCATCCTTGTATTGTTTGTTGGATTAGGTCTAACTTTCTTGACCAAACTGCGAGCGCGGAACTTTACGAGATGAAATAGGGAAAGACAGAAGATAGAATAGAACTTAAAAGGATAATTGAAGTGACTCGTCTTCGAATCTACTTTGGTTGGAGTTCGAAAAAGGAATAAAAATAAAGTAAATTCAAGGAAGAGCTTTCTTTTTTTTTTTTTTTTAACAGCCCCTTGGCAGGTCGTGGAATGCTTTTGTTCTCCTCTTATTCCATATGGAATACAATCAGTTAAAATAAGAAGGAATAGGGGAATATTCGATCGTTCACTCCAAAAAGAGGGTCCTATTGAAAAAGAAATTATCCAAAATAGAAAGAAGTTTTTTTTTTCAAATTCAATTGTTTATTTATCTCTTATTCAAAAATTTCCCTGAAAATTGAATTTCTTTTTTTCATTCAATGGGGTTAGATGATCTAGTTCTTAATATTATTACTTTACTCAATTGACAAATTCCACAACAAATCTCTTGATTCGGAATTAGGGACTCATGTATCATCTGATGAATCCACTTTCTTTTACACTTCTGTATCTTACTCTATCTTGTTTTTTAGTATTATCTAAAATAACTGATGAATTATGAATTTTCCATAACTTAGGTAAATGCTTTACCAACATATGTAGTGTAGTAAAAAAAAATAAATGGAATTTAACTCTTTCATGCTTACTTTAACTAGTTATTTTGGTTTTCTACTGGCTGCTTTAACTATAACCCCAGCTCTATTTATTGGCTTGAACAAGATACGCCTTATTTGAATTGACTGAATAATTATAATTCAGAAAAGAAAAATCTTTCTTTGGGATTCCTGGCATTCTACGACTCTTTTCCAGACTAATTAGGAATTCTTTTCTTGGTCATTGAGATTCGTGGATAATTTAGAGTACTATTTAGGGATAGATCGTACCTCTTTTTTTATCCCCTCGAACAAATCGAAATGATTGAAGTTTTTCTATTTGGAATCGTCTTAGGCCTAATTCCTATTACTTTAGCGGGATTATTCGTGACTGCGTATTTGCAATACAGGCGTGGGGATCAGTTGGATCTTTGATTGAGTCATTTTTTTTTTTTGATTGACCTCCTCCAGACCAGAGAGGAGGTCAAATTGAAATTGGAGTTACAATTCAATTTTGTTAAGTTATTTTACTCTGCTTCGACATAAAATAGATGGAATCACGCTCTGTAGGATTTGAACCTACGACATCGGGTTTTGGAGACCCGCGTTCTACCGAACTGAACTAAGAGCGCTTTCATTCATTCAAAAAGAAAATCTTTTTCTATTCCTAATGTATCTCACGTACGTATAGTCTCCACAAATTCAAGTTATACCCACTTTACTTTAATTGATCTCGTCGCTACTGCCTATAAAGAAGAAAGAAGTAATAGGTAGGGATGACAGGATTTGAACCTGTGACATTTTGTACCCAAAACAAACGCGCTACCAAGCTGCGCTACATCCCTTTTCCAAATTAAATTGTTGTACAATGCCATTGTACACAATTCCTGTCTTCTTTTCCACATCATAATTTTCTTCTTCTTTCTTTCTCTATCTATATATAGAACCCTCGTGTCATTTCTTCTTTTTGGTCTCATATAATTAAGGAATTATATACATATAAAATCCAATATAATTTCGCCTATAAAAGAAGGATTACTTTTCCTTGGTAATATATAGGAAGAAGGGGTCATCTTTTTCTTTTTTAGGGATAGGAAAATTTCGTCGATATGGTTCATTTTATATATAGCATAACAATCTTGGGCAAGAGTTTATGATCATATATGTATTCCAACAAGGAAGGAGGATTTTCAATGCGGGATATAAAAACATATCTCTCTGTAGCACCCGTGCTAAGTACTCTATGGTTTGGTGCTTTAGCAGGTTTATTGATAGAAATTAATCGTTTATTCCCAGATGCTTTGTCATTCCCTTTTTTTTAATTCTAGTTATTGCTATGGGAGGGATAGATTTCTTCGTGATATGACAAAATTTGATCCTTTTCAATCTTTTTTTAGTATCGGAAGGAAAAAGAAAGAAAAGATGGATTGGGTTGAACCTCAGAGTCATTAAAAATTTGGTAAACCCCATTTTTGAAAATAGAAATTCAATTTAAAGGGGTACCCAAGCTAAATAAGGCCTCAGAAATCAGAGCATAGAAAAGGCGGGGCTGGCTAATTAAATGAAAGGATTTCGAACCAAAATCTTTGCTAATTCGACAAGGATTGTATTCTTTAATTATTTCTCTATTTTTTATTACTTAATTAAAGAATAAAAAAAAATTATTCTAATGAATTTTATTCTTCTTCTTCGGATTCAAAATAGAAGAATAAAAGAATAAGTAGAAGAATTAAGTTAAGTCAATCCAAAAAGAAAAGGAGGTTCATGGCCAAGGGAAAAGATGTTAGAATCAGAGTTATTTTGGAATGCATCAGTTGTGTTCGAAAAGGTGCCAATGAGGAATCGACGGGGATTTCTAGATATAGTACTCAAAAGAATCGCCACAATACACCCGGACAATTAGAATTCAAAAAATTTTGTCGTTATTGTCGCAAGCATACGACTCATCACGAAATAAAGAAATAGGAACATCGTGTGTTTGATCTTTCCAAACAACAGAAAGAGTAAGAACTTCATATTTAATATATAAAGAAAACATAGTATAGAATACAAAATACAAATCAACTCATCTGATTTCCGGTAGATATTATTTCATATGTATAGAGGGTATTCATATACTATAATATGAATCAAATAAGATATGGATCAAAGAAAAACTACTTCTTCTGGATCCTAAATTAATAAAATAAAGAAGTGAATTTTCAAATTTTCAAATTTTAAATAAGGAATAAATCATGTATACATCTAAACAACCTTTTCTTAAATCTAAGCAACCCTTTAGTAAATCCAAGCAAACTTTTAATAAATCCAAGCAACCCTTTCGTAAATCCAAGCAAACTTTTCGTAAATTCAAGCAACCTTTTCGTAAATCTAAACAACCTTTTCGTAGGCGTCCCCGGATTGGCCCGGGAGATCGAATTGATTATAGAAACATGAGTTTAATTAATAGATTTATTAGTGAACAAGGAAAAATATTATCGAGACGAATAAATAGATTAACCTTGAAACAACAACGATTAATTACTCTTGCTATAAAACAGGCTCGTATTTTATCTTTCTTACCGTTTCGTAACTATGAGAACGAAAAGCAATTTCAAGCCCAGTCAATTTCAATAATTACAGGTTCTAGACCCAGAAAAAATAGACATATTCCTCAATTAACGCAAAAGTACAATTCCAATCGAAACTTAAGAAACAACAACCAAAATTTAAGAAACAACAACCGGAACTTAAGTTCCGATTGTTGATGTTTTATTCGAATTCGAAAGGGCCAGACCTATATATATTATAAAGAAAGTAATCCAGCTCGTTGATTCCTACCACTTAATCTTAATTTATTGTATCTTCCCGGAGTTCCCTCTCCGGGAATTCATCTTTTATTATTCCAGTATATTACTTTATTTATACCTTTAATTGATGATCTTTATTTTATTGGAAATCGTGTAAAGATTATTTGGATTTGATACAGCTACTTGTGCAAGCATTTTACGATTAAGAATCAATTTCTTCTTGTACAGGTTGTGTATTAATTTACTATAACTATCGAATACTTTATATACCCGCGTTGCTGCGTTTATCCGAGTGATCCACAAACGACGAAAATCCCTCTTTTGCCTACCTCTATCTCGATGAGAGGAAACAAAAGCTCTTTTTACCTGTTGGGTAATCATTCGATTAAGTCTTAAATGAGCCCCTCTAAAGTTTGAGGCAAATGAACGCATTTTTGTTCGTCGTCTCCGGGCTATATATCCTCGCGGAACTCTGGTCATTGAATCAAATTAACCTTAATGAATAACTAATGATTTCTCTTCTTTTAGCCACCCTTTTTCTCATTAATAACAAAACTAATTATTCCGATATATAAAATATTAATTCCAATGGCTTTTGCTATAGTAACCTTCCCAACCACGATTTTTTATTCCACTCCGTTCAGTTATTTCTATACGAAATAACAAATTCATTCTAATAATACTAAAAAAAATAGTGGGTTCCATCGTTTCTATGGTTCCCTTTTAAACGGTGAGGCCCTCTCTATACACCGGAGCCCTTTCTTTCATCAAAAGGTATTGCGAACTTGTATAGTCCACATTCTTTGGCTCTACCTATCCATTATAGAGTAAATAGCTCTTTTCACAATAAGAGTTATCCATACAGTGACGGTATTTAATTATGAAAGTTGGCTAAGTAGCTGACCCTGTTAGTCCGTTCTTTTAAGATAAAGGAGCATAAGCCTTTTTCTTTTTATTACTATTTCCTCCGCTTAATGGATAACCATTTGCTACCAATGGGAGAATTGCTTCTTATTTCCAATTTAGATAATTGGATTTGCACCAAAGGAAACCATAAATTCCATATACCATAGAAATCTAGGATAGAGAAGCTATATCCTATTCATTGGTACTAATCATGGATACTTCAATTTTTTTTATATTTGTTTGAAGTCATGATCTGAACGAGTCGCACATACACCCTAGCACATGTTCCTCGACGCTGAGGGCATCCTTTAAGCGCGGCCGTTTTTCGAGCATTTCGTATTGGCTGTCTTGCGTTTCTAATAAGTTGTTTAACCGTCGGCATGTTGTATGTATATAGAAAAAAATGGATTGGTTTAGATCCATCTTAACCTGATGATTGCTCATCATGAAGTCTTTCTATTTTCTATTAAATCGAGGAAAACACGAATTTAGCTGTGAAATAACTTTACAAGAAATCCGGACACTACCAATCCTTAAACATTTCTGGAAACCACACTGGATCAGTATCGCAGTGCTTGTCAATCATTTCATCCCCTACAATATCGACAAGTCCATAAGCTTTGGCTTCGTCTGCTGACATAAAAACATCCCTTTCCATGTCTTCGGATACAACCCAAAAAGGCTTGCCTGTTCTTACTGCATAAACCCTTGTGATCATTTCGCGAACTTTGTGTAACTCTTCTACTTCTAGTAAAAATTCTGGTGTCCTTGCCCGATAATAAGCACTAGCAGGTTGGTGAAGCATAATCCTCGCGTGAGGGAATGCTATACGCTTGGTGGGTTCTCCTCCAAGCAGAATGAAGGACGCCATGGAGGCGGCTATTCCGAGGCATATTGTATATATATCTGGTGTCACCGTTTGCATCGTATCAAAAATAGCCATTCCTGAGATTAGCCACCCGCCTGGGGAGTTTATAAACAAAAAAATATCACTAATTCCATCTTCTATACTCAGATATACCATGAGACCTGTAATATGATTCGTGATCTCGCAACGAATCTCTTGACCTAAAAAAAGTGTCCTTTCTCGATACATAACATTGTATAAGTCAACCCAAGTCGCTTCTTCATCTCCAGGAATCCGGTAAGGTACTTTTGGAACACCAATGGGCATATTAGATTAATATTATTAAATTTAAGTAAGAAAACCACACTTTAATATGGAAACGTAAGAATGGAACAGAAAGAAAGAATCCGCAGTTTATTGTCTTAATTTTTATTCTTATTCTATATGAATATTATAGATTCTATTAATACGTAGATTGAAAGGTTATACATATAAGGAATGTAAGACAGATTGAATAAAGAAAAGGGAATGGGTGATTTGAATGCTAAACAAAGAGGGGTAGCGATCTATTCTTCGTTTTTTCCAAATTGGCCAAGTTACCCATTGCATATTGGCACTTATCGAGTATAGAATAGATCTGCTTCTCTTTCTTCTTATGAACAGAATTGGCTTCTTATTTTTAATGGAATGAAATAAATATTCGCGCTTTCTGACACAGAATCCCCTAGAAGGGTTAGGTACATAGGATATGGATAGTCTTTTTCAATGCGATAAAATAAAGCGACATCGTGTCTATTTTTCTTTGCTAAAGGGGTATTTCCATGGGTTTGCCTTGGTATCGTGTTCATACTGTCGTATTGAATGATCCGGGTCGATTGCTTGCGGTGCATATAATGCACACAGCTCTAGTTTCTGGTTGGGCTGGCTCAATGGCTTTATACGAATTAGCAGTTTTTGATCCCTCTGATCCTGTTCTGGATCCAATGTGGAGACAAGGTATGTTCGTAATTCCCTTCATGACTCGTTTAGGAATAACGGATTCGTGGGGTGGTTGGAGTATTTCAGGAGGAACTGTAACAAATCCGGGTATTTGGAGTTATGAAGGTGTGGCAGGTACGCATATTGTGTTTTCTGGCTTGTGTTTCTTGGCAGCGATCTGGCATTGGGTATATTGGGACCTAGAAATATTCTCTGATGAGCGGACGGGAAAACCCTCTTTGGATTTGCCCAAGATCTTTGGAATTCATTTATTTCTTGCAGGGGTGGCTTGCTTTGGCTTTGGGGCATTTCATGTAACGGGTTTGTATGGTCCTGGGATATGGGTATCCGATCCTTATGGACTAACTGGAAAAGTACAAGCTGTAAATCCAGCGTGGGGTGCAGAAGGTTTTGATCCTTTTGTTCCGGGGGGAATAGCTTCTCATCATATTGCTGCGGGTACATTGGGTATATTAGCGGGCTTATTCCATCTTAGTGTCCGTCCGCCTCAACGTCTATATAAAGGATTACGTATGGGCAATATTGAAACTGTACTTTCCAGTAGTATCGCTGCTGTTTTTTTTGCAGCTTTCGTAGTTGCTGGAACTATGTGGTATGGGTCAGCAACGACCCCAATCGAATTATTTGGGCCTACTCGTTATCAGTGGGATCAGGGATACTTTCAGCAAGAAATATATCGAAGAGTTAGCAATGGTTTAGCCGAAAATCTTAGTTTATCAGAAGCTTGGTCTAAAATTCCCGAAAAATTAGCCTTTTATGATTATATTGGTAATAATCCGGCAAAAGGGGGATTATTCAGAGCAGGCTCAATGGACAATGGGGATGGAATAGCTGTTGGATGGTTAGGACATCCCGTCTTTAGAGATAAAGAAGGACGTGAGCTTTTTGTACGCCGTATGCCTACTTTTTTTGAAACATTTCCGGTTGTTTTGGTAGATGAGGAGGGAATTGTTAGAGCAGACGTTCCTTTTAGAAGAGCAGAATCCAAATATAGTGTTGAACAAGTAGGTGTAACGGTGGAGTTCTATGGTGGCGAACTTAATGGAGTAAGTTATTCTGATCCTGCTACTGTAAAAAAATATGCGAGGCGTTCTCAATTAGGGGAAATTTTTGAATTAGACCGGGCTACTTTGAAATCTGATGGTGTTTTTCGCAGCAGTCCAAGGGGTTGGTTCACTTTTGGTCATGCTACCTTTGCTTTGCTCTTCTTTTTCGGACACATTTGGCATGGCGCTAGAACATTGTTCCGAGATGTTTTTGCTGGTATTGATCCAGATTTGGATGCTCAAGTGGAATTTGGAACATTCCAAAAAGTGGGAGATCCAACTACAAGGAAACAGGCAGTTTGATACACATTGTTATAGTATCTTTCACCTCTCTTTTTTGATTTGACATGGGAAACATCTCCCATCCTTTCTTTGACTCTTTTTCTTTCTTTATATGGGAAATTATCCCAAATGACAAATGAATAGGTGTGGAAGTTATAATTGTAAATAAACCAGGATCGAATCTATGGAAGCATTGGTTTATACGTTCCTTTTAGTTTCGACTTTAGGGATAATTTTTTTCGCTATCTTCTTCCGAGAACCACCTAAGGTTCCACCAACTCCAACTAAAAGAATAAAATAATTTCATTTAAGTAAGAAGTCCCCCTATCTGGGAGACTTCTTACTTAAATTAGTCTCCGTGTTCTTCGAATGGATCTCTTAATTGTTGAGAGGGTTGCCCAAACGCGGTATATAAGGCATACCCAGTAAAGCTTACAAGTAAACCAGATATGGAGATGGCGACTAAAGTTGCTGTTTCCATTTTTATAGAATTTCAAGATTACAATGGATCTACGAAAAGATCGTGTATTTACAACTACAACGGAATAGTATACAAAGTCAACACCAATGATTAAATAGAATTTATGGCTACACAAACCGTTGAAGATAGTTCTAAACCTAGGCCAAAACGAACTGGTGCAGGTAGTTTACTGAAACCCTTGAATTCGGAATATGGGAAAGTCGCCCCGGGTTGGGGGACTACTCCTTTTATGGGGATCGCAATGGCTTTATTCGCTATATTCCTATCTATCATTTTAGAAATTTATAATTCTTCCGTTTTACTGGACGGAATTTTAACCAATTAGGTTTCTACTAACTAAAACTAGGAAGTCAGAGTTTTTCCATCCAAAAAAGCCTTTCTAGTTTAAGATCTACATTTCTAGATATTATGGTAGTTCGACCGCGGAATTTTTTTGTTTCGGTATCTCTGGAATATGAGTGTGTGACTTGTTAGAATTGATCCTATTGATAATACATAGAAAGGGCCTGTTATCTCTATCAAGATGATTCTAATTCGTCAGATATTATTTATTCTAGTATCTGGAACACGAAATAGATAGAGTGGATCAAAAAAAAATGGAACTATGATTCATACTCACTATTAAGACCTCGCAACCAGACTGAAAAATTCAAGTAGTTCTTAAATAAAAATAAAAAAGAAATTTTCTTCCTTCCAATTTTGTTTGCCCAAAAGACAACTTTTTTTCTCTCGATTTTGTCGAGTCATTACACTGATTCAATAAATGATTATCAAGCGGTTCTTATTCGAAGAACCCTTGCCTTTTGTTTAGCTTGAGACTAAATCATCGTGGCTCTAGTATGAATCTAAGGTTTTAATTGAACTGATTCATAGGATCTCAACAAGATAATTTCTATATTACGCATAAAAAAACAAATCCTTTATAGGGAAGAGAAAAGTCAAGAAGCCTCTAATGACCAACATAAGGGAAAGGAAGAAAGAAAGACGCGCCAACTTGAGATTTTTTGGCATTATCATCACAAAGAAGATATTCCGGATTTTTCTTATTTGATATCTTCAAGGCAAATCGACCCAATTCAGTGGCTGATGAAGTTTTGAACCTTTTTTCTAATATTCGTTGAAAATTTTTGTGTTTCTGCTTGAGCCGTACGAGATGAAATTTTCATATACGGCTCTTAGAGGGGGACTCGGGTTAGTTACCTATCTCAATAAAGTATATGATTGGTTTGAGGAACGTCTTGAGATTCAGGCAATTGCAGATGATATAACTAGTAAATATGTTCCTCCCCATGTCAACATATTTTATTGTTTAGGGGGAATTACACTTACTTGTTTTCTAGTACAAGTCGCTACCGGTTTTGCTATGACTTTTTACTACCGACCAACCGTTACAGAGGCTTTTTCCTCGGTTCAATACATAATGACCGAGGCCAACTTTGGTTGGTTAATCCGATCAGTTCATCGATGGTCAGCAAGTATGATGGTTTTAATGATGATCCTGCATGTATTTCGTGTGTATCTCACAGGGGGATTTAAAAAACCCCGCGAATTAACTTGGGTCACAGGTGTGGTTTTGGCTGTTTTGACTGCATCATTTGGTGTAACTGGTTATTCTTTGCCTTGGGATCAAATTGGCTATTGGGCAGTCAAAATTGTGACAGGTGTACCTGACGCCATTCCGGTAATAGGATCGCCTTTAGTGGAGTTATTACGCGGAAGTGCTAGTGTGGGCCAATCCACTTTGACTCGTTTTTATAGTTTACATACCTTTGTACTGCCTCTGCTTACTGCCGTATTTATGTTAATGCACTTTCCAATGATACGTAAGCAAGGTATTTCGGGTCCTTTATAGGGAAGGCATATCATAGAGAATTATAATTATCATATATCATATCGGGTAGGTTTTGGTATTTCATTGCTACAAGCATGGGTTATTGTAAAATAACACATGTCATTTGGATACTTCTCTTCAACTCCAAAGTATTTTTATACAATACAAATAGTTGAAGTTAATTTTACGAAAGAAAAAAGGCGGATTATGGGAGTGTGTGACTTGAATTATTGATTTGGCCATGCAGATAAAGAATTGGATCTGCCACATTAGAATTCACAACCAAAGGTGTCTCCGCATCCAATCAACATGTAAGTCCCCTACCTAGGAAGGATAGGCTGGTTCACTTGAGGAGAATATCTTCTATGATCATACCGCAACCATGTCATCCATGAACAGGCTCCGTAAGATCCCATAGAGTAGAAATGGAATAAGTCATGTGACATGATCCAGTTCTCTATTTATTACACTTACCTTTTTATTATAGTATGGAAATGCATTCATTTTCTTTGCATCGATTGTGATCCGCAATACTATCGGAGTAAAAGAAGGGATCTAAGGAAGAATGTAGGCTAAACTTTTTGATTTTTTATTAGTAACAAGTAAATATTTTGTTTGGAGGTAAGAAACTTGCGATATTGAGGGGATAAATACCAACTAATCAAGAGACATGAGACAATCCACAAAGCAATTGATCATGATCAAATTTGTAAGCCCACTTGGATATTGAGCATTTACCCATAAGAATAGGATTATTTTCAATGAGTAGTTGTAGGTGCAACTTCGGAAAAGAGAATCTGATAAAGCTTTTCTTGCCTAGAGTCATTGAGTCATTATAAACCTTAATTCTATTAAGGATCTTCCGCGGTCTTATTTCTTTCACTCTTGCTCGAGCCGGATGATGATAAATTCTCATGTCCGGTTCCTTTGGGGGATGGATCCTAAAGAGTTCACCTATCCCAATAACAAAGAAACCAGACTTAAATGATCCTGTATTAAGAGCTAAATTAGCTAAAGGGATGGGACATAATTATTACGGGGAACCCGCATGGCCCAACGATCTTTTATATATTTTTCCAGTAGTAATTCTAGGTACTATTGCATGTAATGTAGGTTTAGCGGTTCTCGAGCCATCAATGATTGGTGAACCGGCAGATCCGTTTGCAACTCCTCTGGAAATATTACCCGAGTGGTACTTCTTTCCCGTGTTTCAAATACTCCGTACGGTACCCAATAAGTTATTGGGCGTTCTTTTAATGGTTTCTGTGCCAACAGGCTTATTGACAGTACCTTTTCTAGAGAATGTCAATAAATTCCAAAATCCATTTCGCCGCCCAGTAGCTACGACCGTTTTTTTAATCGGTACTGTAGTAGCTCTTTGGTTAGGTATTGGAGCAACATTACCCATTGATAAATCATTAACTTTAGGTCTTTTTTAGATATTTTTTGATTCATTCAACCGTGAAGTACCATAGGTATCTAGGAA